>NW_022885123.1:0-39408 GCF_011952205.1 Bombus bifarius | reverse complement strand
ATAACGATCGTCCTGAGATCGTTAAGTCACTCGAGTTATGACGATCATTACGAGCCTCCATTTTCATTGGTGCGTCGGTGGACGAGTTATTGCTACTCTGCTATGCGTTTTCAATCGGAAAAGGTCGGTTTTGAAGCTGTGTTCAATATTCACGCGTAGCTTTTGCTGGAGCATACGTTTCTCATTAATTTCACGGATCGATTACTTTGGGGAGGTTTCTTACATTTTTTAATCGTAAAATTATTGGTTGTAAGATTTTTTTGATATACCATAATCTAAAGGATCTCGCTTTTTTAATGTTGTAACAATTTTCTAGAAATTGCAATGTAATTCTTAATCGAATTTTTGAACCAGAATTATTTAAAATCATTATATCTAGCAATGTACGAGAAATATCGCAATACTTGTTTCATATAAGTTATTATATATACACACAGACAAATTATTTACATGCACAAATATCGCTTGCATTTTTTTGTCAGAATAAGGACGGTACCTGATGGGAAAATTCGTATTAATTTAGGTGGTTCTGGCTTAACGTTAGGGATAAACACGTGTTCGTTTTATTGCACGCTTTACGCACAATCCGGAAATCAATGCTAACTTAGTCGATCGTTGTTCAAAGCGAACAATTTATCACAGCTGACTAGTTGCTACGTAGGAATGTGTTTATTCAGTATTTTTGTTAAGGAAAATGTATTTTTAGTGTTGTATACTTCATGTATATACAGATGCAGCTACGACTCGGATAATTACTGATTAATGATAGCAATCTGCTATAATTGACTAATACTTACTATAATACGTTTACCTATTTTGCATACAATTTCTTTTATCCTTTTTTTTTTTTTTTTTTTTTACTATGAGCAAATGGTGTTGGATCGAACGCATTATCTATCTTTTTCAAATTTTCTTATTTTATATTTCATATTTTTATTTTATAGCCTCCTTGAAAATTCTATGAAAATTAGGATTTTTAATGATTCGAAGATTAGAAAATTCGAAGATCGTGAGATTAGAAGATTCGAAAATTCAGACTGAACAATTTGGAGACTTGCAACCTTGTGAATTAAATTAAAAGATCCAGAATTTGTTAGACTTATTAAAAAATGGTATATTCAAAAATAGCATATTCTCTTTCGAAGACATTTTTCTCGATTTATCCTATTGGAAAGTACAAACTTCATATATCACTCGAATCTCGATTAGAATCTCAATTAAAGTAATCATCATTCCACACAATCATTATCGCCAAAAATGGCATTCAATTTGTGGCAGAAAAATTCTTTTCTCGTGTCCATCGACATACCGTTGTAACGTAAAGTGCGTTACAGTATACGCGAAATAATTTATGCAAATGTTACCAAGCCCCTAGAAAATAACAGTTATGTCACGGACTGGTCACTTTCGGTTCTCTCGTCATTAATACTCTTTTTTTTATCTAAGTTCGTGGTAATCGCAACGAACATTAATTACACAGAACCGTAATAAATAACCATCTACACTTATGAAACATCTATGTATGGACTGTTTTAAATGTTTTACATATGCGCTACGTCGGTGATTAATCGAACGCGATCATCTCGTAGATTTCGTGAAAGATCAAATCTAACCGCAATTATCTTACAAAAAATGTCATTAAATTAATAATATTTTAAACGAACTTAATTCTACGAGAAATTTCATTGAACGCCAGTAAATTAACGATATTTAAATAATAAATAATATTTCATCAAATAAAGAAATAATTAATCACTTAAAACTTGCAGGAACGATTTTATAATCGATTTAATCATCGATCTATTTTCGAAATGATTTGCAAGATTGAGATCTGAATCGTGTAAATTGCACGGTGTAAATATCATATCGTGTTGTACGATGGTTGAAAAAAAGCGAGTTTGTGCAAAAGGGGATTTCTCTTTGGGGTATGAAAGGTTTCTTAGAAGACGAAGGTGGTTGGGAAAGAGTTTAATTGGCGGCAAATTAAGGATTCAATTATCAAAGGGAGCAAAAGCTTTCGCGCGTATATTTTATATTGAAAATGATTGCTCTTGATTCAACGTTTATAACGTTGGCCTTCGTGAAGTAAAAGTAAAATGGCGTTCGCTAACGGTGTCGAATTTTTTCTTAACGATTCTAGTTGAATAATATCACGAATTTGTCGGGATTATTGTAACAATAATTTTACTTACTTGTTTTAATTATCCAGTAATTAACTGTAGTAATCGTTAGAATCAAATTTTTATCGAAAATTTTATTTAAACAAGATTCAAAGATTAATACAAATTACTATGGAGCTACAATAATTTCGTTTACTTCTTTCATAAGCACACAATCTTTACGATAAATATCTTCCTTGATAATTTTATTTATGTAATACCTACTTGGATTTTTTAATAAATAACTATAATTGCATTTTTATTGGTGCTTGTTTCTTAACTGAATAATCTTTAAAAAAAAAGGCAACAATCGTGTGACATTCTGCACAGTGTCAAAATAAGCAGGAACCGGAGGTATGGTGCTCTATTATTTAAAATTTTCATTAATTGTCTTTGGAATTAATTATTATTTACACATTACGCACGATACATTTTGTGTATTTCATGATCATTTCTTCTAAACAAACTCTTCTATTCCAATGACAATTTACATCTGATTACATTACATTTTTATTTAACAATCCTCACGTCCCAAAAATATTATCTTCCTATTTGCAAAAAGGATCTAATAAGAAGCAAATTATTTAAAGGACACTCCAGTTAGAACGTACAAGTGACAGCAATAAGCCTTCGATAGTATCCTCCATTTTGCAATAACCTTGCAAAAATGTTCAAGGATCTTTCCTTTTCTCTTCCTCTCTAGCAAATTCAAATCACTTTTTCCAGTACACTCTGTATCACCTTGAATTAGCCTTTACCTAAGATTATATCGTGTCAAAAAGTAGCATGGCAATATATCTAGACAATACAAACATCTACTTCCTTTCATCTCGACTTTAGATTTCATCTTCTTCATCTTGATTTCAACAATGTGGTTCACCTCACCTTGAACCCGTTTAAGAAAATTTAGCGAAGAAGAGATTTCTCCGCTTAATAAGAGAAAGATCATAACACGTTGATAAACATGAGAAATTATCCGGCTAAATGTAACGAAGAGATAGACATAAGAGAACTTGCTACTAAAACAACAGTCGCTTACATGAAAGTACTCGGGCTCTTAAACAAACCTTTGGTGATTTTTATACGAGACACTTTGAAATTTCATTGACACTGAAGTGAGACACGATCGTCGTAATTACATTGAGAAAATTTGAAACAGATCTAAACGTGTATATAGAAATTACATATATTTATTGGAAACATATATTATTGTTATTTTATATATAAAAATTACCAGAGTATTTGAGCAGTCAATTATTCGCTAAATTAATAAGAATAATAAGCCACGATGTACGTAGTAAAATCATCATCATGTGTTATATACATATTAATTTTTCATTTAACATATATATTTGCGAAATATATATACATTGTCTCATGTAACTTCAATATACAATCTCAGATTGATTCCAAATTTTACTATTATAATCTCGATAATCGTATCTCGTTAGAGTGCTAACGAAATTATAGAACGTTTCGTGATATGAAAGTGTTCGAGTACTTCCGTGAGCCACTGTATATCATAAGATCGATCACCTTGATCGTTTATCGATCTGTATTCGTAAAACACATAAAAAGGTATGAACGCATTGCAACACGAATTTATTCGACGACCTAATAATACCCCATTCACCTTGAACTTAGTTTCCTCGTAACGTGTAATTCGAGTTAAGTAGGTGATCGAGGATCATTGATTCGCAGATATCGAGATAATGACAGTCATGGTGGAGTCCGTAAAAGCCGAGGAGGGCGAACGTCCGAAGATCGAAACCTTCGACGACATACTACCGTACGTTGGCGAGGCCAGCCGCTACCAATGGTTCCTTTTCATCATGCTCCTGCCCTTCGCCTTCGTCTACGCGTTCCTCTACTTCACGCAGTTCTTCATCACGCTATTGCCAGCTGAACACTGGTGTACCGTTTCGGAACTCGAACGATGGAACCTCACAGACAAACAAAAGTAAGTGACACTTTATGTGCAATTTGTCTTATTTGAATTATTGAGTTATACGTAACGAACGATCCTACATAGTTTCTTTATGTTCGAATTTACCCTGTTACGCGATAGACATTTTCAGCTCGGTCAGATCGAAATGGTCAATAATCATGTTGATCGTATAACAAATCAATACATGTTTTCATTAAAGACGTTCCTTTCGATGTCTAGAATTAACCACCTTCTATAGGAGACAATTTATATGCATATGTACATATCTGTTCAAGTCACGTGCACGTAGTTTAAACCAGGCTTCTCGAAAGCCTGTTTGTTTTCCATGCAGGTCGCAATAAATATTCTCGACGACAGAATCTTCCACTTGCACGGAGATTTCCATTTTCTCAGCTGTGATAACGTATCGCATCGCGGCAATTTGTTTCTTTAAAACCACAATATAATATCTGATAACTTGCACGAAGCAACTGTGTTTATTGAATCAAGAAAACCCAGGTATCGCGTTGTATATGTAAATGCATATGTAAATATCGTGTCGTACGGGAGTGGGGGAGATACCTGTAACCAGTTTGCGACGAGATAAAAATAGTTGGAAATCGCGATACCATAGTTATACTATTATCAACGTCTTTTTCACGTGTTCTATTTCAAGAACGTAAGGAATTACCGGTGAAAGGATAGGAAGTCTGGATGGCACGATTCCAACGAATCGTGTTACCATTCTTGACGACGCACGCGAGATCTGGTTTTCTGCGATGCGTCAACGAGGAAAGTCGTTCGTTAAGCTTGTTTTCCATTGAATCACCCTGGCCAATGCGAAACTATCGCTTTGTAGATCGACGATTTCTTAGCGTTCCGGGGGCCCGCCGGAAACCAGTTTGGTCGACGACCTCCGGCAGATTCTAGACGTTCACGTGTTCCGCGAACTTTTTTTTTTGTACGTGGAGAAATCCTCATGGACACTCCGCTGCTGCAATAATCGCGTAACGGCAGCGTAGTGTCGGACTCCTACCGACTAAAACTCCACGATGACCACGATGACCTGCGCGTGACAGGGGTGCTCCAGGAACCTCTTATGAATTAACTTCAGTTGCACCCCCTTCTCGCGTTCTCTTGTTCGAGCCGGCTATTGAGTAGGCGTTAGGGGGAGGTCGTTGCCCCTAGCGCTGTCACTTCTTCTGGTCGTAGTCCGTTGGGGTGGTGGCGGGGCGGCTCTGGGTCGTCTGACTGCCATCCTTCTCCATCGTCTTATCCTGCAGGGGTGAGAGTTTTTTTTCTCTCCCTTTCCGCTCGCTCCTTCGCGAGCATAACTCGCTCGCAGAAGAGGCGGACGGCCTCGTATTCCTGTGACCCTCTCAACATCGCTTCTACAATCGCTGAGGGTGTCAACGTTTCTCCTATGGCGTGCCGCAGGGTGTAGCGGGGCAGCTCCCACGCCGGACAGAGCTCCAGGGTGTGCTGCGCTGTGTCCCTGCCCTCTCCGCAGTGGTGGCAGGTGTCTGTCGTCTCTCGCCTTATTCTCTTCAGGAACTCACGGAACACGCCGTGTCCGGTGATCACTTGTGTCATCCTGAATGTGAGTGGGAGGCCGTGGCGGCTCCTCCATGCCTCCCAGTTTGGTAGGACCGCTACCGCGCCTCGGTGTTCGCTTCTCCCGTTGATCAGTTGGGATCGCCACAGGTTCCACGTGTCCTCCTCGGCGGTTCCTGTGTCGTTTGGAGCCGCCTGCTCGGTGGGGTCTTCTCCCGGATGCCATTCTCTCCGGCGGGTGTATCTCTTTTTGAACGCCAGCGCCCGCAGCTCCCACGGGGGGGACGCGGCTAGGGTGGACGCCGACGCGTGAGACACCGTCCGGTATCCCCTAATGATTCTGATGGCGGTCACTCTGTGCAGCCTTCTCAGGAGCAGAATGCTGCGACGGCTTGCCATCAGGTCGTCCGCCCATACTGGGGCCCCGTACATCACTCGTGACCGAACGACGCCCTCGTAAAGTCGGCGCACCGCGTCTCCGGCCCCGCCGATGTTCGGTAGTAGGCCGCACAGGGCATTGGCAGCCGCTGACACCTTCGGGATCTGTGAGTCGAAGTGCGGCTCGAACGTCCACTGGCTGTCGATGGTGAGTCCCAGATACTTCATCTATGATCCCACCCGGACTGTTTTACCTGCCATGTTTATGCATAGGCCGGGCGGTGGTGTCCCTCGCCTCTTCCTGTCAAAGAACCAGGTAGCCTCCGACTTCGCAGGGGAGACTCTTAGGCCCAGTTCGTTCACGGCACGGATCGCACAGGCCGTTGCGATTTCGCCAATGCGCAGCGTCTCGTGCCAGCCACGACCCTCGACCAGGATTAGGGTGTCGTCCGCATAACATATCATGGCCGCGCCTGGGGATAGCGGGCATCGCAGTACCTCGTCGTACGCAACGTTCCATAGTATGGGGCCCAGCACCGAGTCCTGCGGGACGCCACGCTCGACGGATCGCTTTTCCTCTCCTTCCTTACTGGTGTAACACACCCACCTGTCGTCGAGGTAGGCTCGGATCAATCGGACGAGGTAGCTGGGAACCTCGAAGTGCTCCAGGGCCGTCACTATCCTGTCCCATGGCATGGTGTTGAACGCGTTGACGATGTCCAGGGAAACCGCCAGCGCCACGCCTTTCCGGGAGACCATGTCCTCCGCAATCGCTCGTACGCGTCTGACCGCGTCAATCATCGAGCGCCCCTTCCGGAAGCCGTACTGGCTTTCGCGCAAACCTGGCACTTGGCCCGCTATGTGTCGTTCCAAACGGGCGGCGACTACCCTCTCGAGTAGTTTGCCGACCTCGTCCAGTAGGCATATCGGCCGGTACGCTGACGGCGAGGTCGTCGGTTGGCCCTCTTTATGGAGCAGGACCAGTCTCGTCGTCCGCCACGCCCGGGGGTAGACTCCCTCCCTCAGGCATCTTGTGAAGAGGTGCCGGAGTCTGGGGGCTATGACCCCCATCACTTCCCCCCAGATCCGGCCAGGGATTCCGTCCGGGCCCGGTGCCACCGTGAAGAGGTCATTCTTCTGGTAGCCTCCCATATCTCCTCCTCCGTGACTTCCCAGTCGTCCCTCCATTCCAGCGGTCGTGTCGTTTCCCGTGGCCGTTCCACCGCTCTGTTTTCTTGTGGGGGAAAGAGCGTTCCGGTGATCCGCGTCAGCAGCGCAGGTTCCATCTCCGTCGCTGTCAGGGGGCCCTTCGCGCGTAGTTTCTGTGTCACCGTCCTGTATGGCCTTCCCCATGGAACCGACTCGACTGTTTCGACCAGTTCGGACCAAGCACGGTCCTTCGCTTTTTTAATTTCCTTTTGCAGCGAGCGCCGTAGCGCGCGGTACGCCCGGTAGCGCAAGGAGACTTCTTCTTCGTCGCGTGGTCGCCAGCGGCGGGCCCTTAGGTACTGTCTTCGGGCCCGGACACATCTCTTCCTCAGTTCCGCGATGTCGGGGTTCCACCAGTAAACTGCTCCGCTTCGCACCGTGCCCGGTGTGGCCCGTGGCATGGATGCGTCGCAGATTGCTGTCGTGGCTTAGCGGAGGTTCTCGGCCTCCTCTTCCACGTCTGCTTCGGTCGTCGTTGTCGAGACCTCCCAGCTCCAAGCTGTTGCTATAGCAGCCGCCCAGAGTAGATCTTCATTCCTTTCTTTTATTTTCCATCTGGGCGGTGGGCGCGCGCGCCTCTCCCTCGGCGGGCCGTGCCCGTCGTTTGTCGTCGGCATTCCAGGTCCAGGTGCGTCCACCTCCATGAATATGTAGAGGTGGTCCGACAGCGTCTCGACCCCTTCGGCCACTCTCCAGCCTGAGATCCGCCTGAATGCCTCGGGGGAGGCCCATGTTATGTCAACAATGGGCTCCCTCTGCACGTCACGCAGGTACTGGTCGAGCCCCTGTTCACTAACAGAAGTCCAAGTCCCGCGGCCCAGTTTGATAGCGTGCGGCCGCGCGCGTTGGTCCTGGCGTTCCCCCATTCCGTGGAGTGCGCGTTGAAGTCTCCCAGGACGAGCAGTTGTCGGGGGAGTCGTCGCCTGACGCAGTCGCCAACTCCGTCTAGGAATTCCTCGAACGCTGCCCGTCCGCTGTTAGGTGACACGTACACCCCCACCTCCATCATCCCTGCCCACTCGACCGCGGTGTATCCGTTGCCGCGATCCAGCAGGGCTCCGTGGGCGAACGCCCCGGGCGTTGATGTCCAGGTGACGGCAACCATTCCGTCCGTGTCTCCGACCCACTCCGGGGCATCCAGAACTCTGTATGGTTCCGCCACCACCGCTAGGGCGACCGTGCTCTCCCGGATGGTTTGGTGGAGCAGGTCTTGTGCTCGCCTTGACATTCGCAGGTTAGTCTGGAGGATGCGCATTCTCAGTTCTTTGGTGTTCTTTCCTTGTTTGTGGCTTCCTCCGTGCCTACCTCCTTGTTCGCGGGCTTAGGGTCGCTTTGCGACGGGGAGCCTTTCTCGCTGCCTCTTGCAGCCGTGGATCCGCGGGCGGCTCCTTTCGTTCCTTTCTTCGAGGGGGCGCAGGCCGGTCCCCCCATCCTGTGCACCGACGGTGCTCCAAGCGCCTCGCAGAGCAGGCATTTCGGGCTCGCAGTAGTGCATGCTCTCGCCTGGTGCCCTGGTTCGCCGCATCTGAAGCACAGGTGCCCCTTGTCCTCCTTGGCGGTGCAGGTCTTCCCCGTGTGTCCTATCCCAAGGCACCTGTAGCACTGCAACGGTCTCCGTTCGATGGCTTCGACCTTCGCCGTCGACCAGCCTATGGCGACCTTTCCAGCCTGGGCCAGTTTCCTCACTGCACTGGCAGGGCCTCGTATCCACACGGTGCCAAGTCCGTTCCGGGCGGGGCGGATTTCTCCCAGCCGGATGTCCTCCGGCTTGCAGCCGCTCTTCCTCGCCAGGGTGTTCTGGATTTCCGCCTTGGTGGCCGCTATGTCTATCAGGGACACCCTTGCCTCCGCGGCTCGGAAGGGTGTCTCCACGCGGACCTCGTTCGGGTCCAGAGCCCGCGTCAGCTGTGCTGCGAGCGCTGCGGCCTTCTCCCTTCCCTGGTCTTCGGGGACCTCTAAGATGACGCCTCCGGCGATGGTCTTCCGCATCCTCATCGTGTTGATGCCGAGCTCGGTCAGGGAGACACTGTCCTTGGCCGCAGACAGCACCTTCGCGTAGGATTGGCTCGATTTGTCCGTCAGGGTGATTGTTACCGCTGACGTTCGCGGTGCGCGCGGGAGGGGCCCCCTGCCTCCCCCTCTTCGTGCGTTCTCCAATCCACTCTCCGGAGTTTCCCTCTGTCTCTCCGCCCCTGTCTCGGGGATCAGCTTCGCCGGCTGCTTCTTTCCTGCCTCCTTCTTCTTTCCGCTTCTTTTCCTTTCAACCGTCTGCCATTCGATAACAGCTGTTCGGCCTCCCTTGGGCGCTGGGGCGTTTGGGGCTCCAGGCTCCATCCCTCTCGTGTTCGCGACAGGAGCGACCTCCTTTCCTTCTCCTTTTTCTATTCTCTGCAGTCGTTTCTCCAGTCGGTGCAGCAAGGATCTCATCTCCTCTGCATGGTGTTTGACTGCAGCGAGACGCGCCCTGTAGCTGCTCTCATCCGCGGTGGGGCGCGAGGCCGGCTCTTTTCGGAGTGCCTCTACCGCCGCCTCCAGTGTTGCTATGCGTCTTTGCGCTATAGCGAGTGCGTCGGTGACAGGATCCGTTCTCCTCACTATTTCGGTCACGCCCGCGGTGATGGTTCTCGCCGCCTCCTTCAGGGTTTTCACCTGCGTGCCCTTGTGGTTGCGGGTTGCCTCGGCAGCCTTGGCCACCTCAGCGGCCCGGCGAATCAGTTCGGCTCCTATGTCCGCCGTTGTGGCTGTTCTCATTTCTTCAGCCGGGTCCGCGGGGAGTTCGGGGGATTCGTTGGCCTTCTTTCTCTTCGCTCGGGGTGCTTCTCTGGCGGGGGTTTCCTCCTCCTCTGTTGTTTCCTCAGTCCATATTCCCTCCTTGTCCAGCGTGAAGCGGGAGGGTCCCTCCTTTGGCGGCATCGCCTTCGTCATGCTCCTGGTGCTGACGTGTGGCAGCTCCGCAGCCAGTTCCGTTTCCCTCCGTCCCCTAGCGTTTTCCTCTACCTCCTTCCCTTTCGCCATGGTTGCGTCTGTTTCCCCGTTGGGCGGGAAATGTCGCTCGGTCAGCACTTGCCACTCTGCCAGTCGCTGTCACTTTCAAGTGGCCCGCGCGACGCGCTTCGGCGCACGCGCCAATATGGCTGCGTCTGGGTAGTTTCTCGGGTAGCCCGTGTAGCGGCGCTGTTGTCACGCGTCCTAATATGGCTACTCCACCGTCCTAACCTCACACTTGGTTGGTTTTGCTTTAACTCCTTGTCCAAGCCAGACTTCCCGTAGCTACACCCGCTTTGCGTTCACAGGCACTAGTCCTCCACTCTGGTTACCTCCCTTGCCCAAGCTCTCCAGTTTTCCGGAGATTTCGATTACGCTCGCAGCTCCGTCCTCTCTACGTCTGCCTCCCATATATCCCCCCACTACTTTCCCCGAACGTTCGTAACCTAATGCGTTAACCACTGCGCTACCGTCGTCCGTTAGTTGTTTATGTCGAGTAGCGGTATTTGTGCTGTGTAAATGTATCAATATTTTCGTTAATGAGTTCTAGATCTCTTTCGAGGAGAGTTCCGAATAGAGTTTTAGATTCTGAGCCTATGACGTTGAGCAGTCCGCGTTTTCTTCTATAATGTAATAACAATTTTAAGTTCATGCGTTAGGTTTTCGAGATTTCTATACTTGATTTTTAGATTATTTATCTCTGTTATGTAAGCATAAGGTGGTTTGCATTAACGGTTTATTAGCTCAATGTTGTAATCTATTGGTTTGATCGATTGGTTTGATCATTAAGGTCCACTATAAGAGTAATATTTACTTCTTCATTATACAGATAGCAATCGTCGTTTCTAAGAAAACGTTGGCATAACTTAGTGGTCTTACCACTAGATCGCTTTGAATGTATTCGAGAGTTAGAATTATCCATGTTATGGTCGCCTTCATGAAAAATAAGGTTTTAATCTGTTACCGTGGTTTCTTTGCGTTTAATCATTGCAATATTCAATAAGATAAGTAAGTGGATTGGACAAGAGAATTTCTGCCGGTCCTAGCCATTCGTAGTCTAGTTTGTTGGTTTTTTCGTCGTTATGTACCCATACTTTACCTTTTACTTGGAATATCGTTTGTGTTTTAATGACTATTCATATCTAATCTCTCCGATATTGCTTTTTGTTTGATTTAGTAATTTGTCTTGCTTTGACTATATAGGCGTTATATCGATTTTTCCAGAGGTTAAATAATTGTTCTTTAGTTAGAGTGGGGGTGTTTGATATTGAGGATGGCATGTTAGCTTGTCGTCCAAATGTCAGTTCGAAAGGGGTGTATCCGGTTGTTTCGTGTACAGAAGTATTATATCCTATACATATTAGTTTTAGGTTTTCGTCCCAGTTGGTTTGTCGGTCGATCGTGCAAGTTCGAATAAGGTCCTTTTTCACATCATGTGTTCGTTTGAGGGATCCGTTAAATTGCGGGTGGAAAGAAGTAGCTTTTATGTGCCAAACCTTCAAAGCCTTTTCAAATGCATCTGTGGCGGATCGGTACCAACAGGACGCCGACAGGTCGAGGCATCAACGCGGCGCAACACATCTCGGGCGATCCGCGGGTACCAACCGCCAACACCAGAGGGCTACGACGACAACGAGTCTGTCTATCTCGCTAGCGGTCAAATATACGAGCGAATGATACAAATACCGCACCTAGCGAGACTCCCTCTACGTCTAAGGCGGGGACTACCGGGCATAGCCTTACTGACGAGTCCACCGGTAATACCCGGACGAAACGCACAACTCTCTTTTCATCCGCCACAATTGTTTATGGGAAAAACCATCTTTTTCGTTAGTCAAGTATTGGAGTTTTCCCATTAGCTAACTACCTGCTTTCCCCGTAATTAGTAAGGACGTATAACAACCTAAGGGCTGTTTCAAGGACCAAACAGATAACACAAAAATAATAAACTAAAAGTTTAAGGTTATGGTGGGTCCCTGGGCTAATTGAGGGTACGCGCTGAACACATCCGGCCTCTAATATGAATTGACGTTACATAAGCAAGGGAGCGAGTTTCTTATTGCGAAGTTCGTGTAACTTCTCGGTTACTTGCGAGTTTACATTTATATACTGCCACCTTTGCCTCGATATCGTGGAAAAGAATCTTGAACTTCTGCATCGAACCGCTGTCGAATAACCTGAAACAAAATTGTGACGTGAATAACGTTATGTGCAAGGTGTTGAGCGTAGAAGGAGAAAATTTCCCTCTTTTTTCACGTATAATATCCCTCTTAATATGTTCGCCCGAAGCAGATCTGATAAAAAGATCCTTTCAAATCTATTATTGTATTCGATAGAGAAAATTGGTTCCGATATCAAGTTGCTTTCACGAATGGATATTGCTACATTGCAAGGGTAATCAGGCATGACAAATCTCAATCGCTGGATTATCATAAATGTTAAACGTAAACGTAATATTGATTGTGAATCTTCGATTAAGAAAGAAAGGATGTAAAACCTTCAGATTATTGAAGTTACCTTAACTGATATTGTTTTTACCATATAATCGTATTATATGTGTTACGTCGGGCGACCCTCTACCTAGACCAGGCCAGACACCGCGGGCCAGACGGGAACCAAATGTCCGCTGATCCTTACTGCGTACCCTCAATAGTCTCAAGGACCCATCATAAATCTCAGTAATTTGCTAGCTAAGGTCCTTCAGACCCAACAAATATCTTTTTCCTAAATCACTTTCTAAAGAGTATTGTCTACTACGGCTTGACGCGGGAAACGTAGTTTTTCTCACGTACGATGCTTCCCACTAGCAACTTTCTGTCGAGGGCGGATGTTAAAAACGCGTTCAATTCCCTGCGGTGGGAGGTTATGCTGAAAGAGGCAAAGCGTAGGAGTCTCCCCTCCAATTTGACGAGGGTTCTCGCGAACTACTTCAACCCTAGTGGACTTACCGTGAAACAAATTTTTGCGGGTGTTCCACAGGGCTCTGTGTAGGTCCGCTTCTGTGGGACGTAGTTCACGATGGCCTGTTGGCCAGATTTGACAATCGAGTAAGTTTGAGAACTATTGCATTTGCGGACGACCTTGATTTGAATCTCGATATGAAGACGATACTAAAATGGTGTGAAGATTCGAGTCTCCAGATAGCAAAGGATAAAACTGAGATTATCTTATTGAGGAGAATGAGAGTCCCAAAGAATTTTAATATAACATTGACAGGAGAGGTGCCTAACACACGCGAAAAGGTTAAATACCTAGGCGTGGTGTTGGACTCCGAAAGGAAATATATTGACCACATCGAAGCAGTTTATACTATAGCGGACGCGATTTAGGAGCCATCAGAGGGCTCGTGCCGAATGTGAGCGGCCCCTCTGACGTCTGTAGAAAGTTGTACTATCAGGTATGGGAGACGGTCGTGCTATATGCCTCCCTGGTCTGGATGGATGCGCTTAACAAGGTCAAGACACTAGGCAAACTCTGCAGGGCACGGAGGAGTGCCTTGATAAGTACCTCTACGGCCTACAGGACTGAACAGTTTACATTCCTTTGTTTTCGAGACGCCGCGCACACATACTTCCACACACTGATATTCACATACAAGTATCTCTACTACGCATTTAACCTAGTCCAGCACAGAAAATTATACATATCTCAACAATTCTTTTTGGCATTTATACGCTTTCAAGTTATGACAATAAAAGGGCTAGTGAAAATTGGCGAATAGCGGTACTGGAGATTCTGTTAGCGGTGATACGCGGTCAATGATGTGATAGGTTTTAGAAAGATACGATGCTCGTACTTAAATTTTTCTGGGAGAACTTCTGAGGAATAGAATGTTGATAGATTTAGTATTGGGTAATCTGATTATTGGTTTGTTCAGATTTTTGTACTGATATATTAGGTAAAATTTTTAATGACATTGATGCGTAGCGGCACATGAGTCATAGGACAAGGCGGATCGAGAGCGTCTCATATTGTTGTTATGCCTCGAGCAATCCTCCACAGACGATTTTAAGACTATATTTTTGTATTTATTCAATTCTATGGATATTTTCTAAACTCGCCATCAGAATTCGCACTAGAATAGAATTCTTTAAAATCTACATTAAATTATTCCATTCATAAAATATACAATGTGTAAAATGAATTTCATTACAATTGAAGATTCTTTGATACATAAAGCTTTAATCGATAATGCGTTCTGGAATGTCATCAGTGCCAATGGCGCCATGTTGGTTTCCCTTTGAATCGTATCTTTACTTTAATCATTGACTGTAATACGATTCCAATTTGAAGCAAACGCGAGTACATGGTAGGAAACTGTAAATGAATGCTTTCTGCTCCACTGTTTCATTAAGCATATGCGTTTTGAAATCGGAAATCGTAAATCGTAAATCCAATCGTATAATGCATAGTAAACTGCTTTAAATTGCCGGTTACGTGTATTACTATCGCACTGAGTCTCTGAAAATTAGTGGAATATTCGATGAATATCTAGAAATTTTGCTTTATTATTTTGAAAAAGATGAAAAAGGTAGGATTAAATACCAATGAAAATAAAAGTAGATATACTATATATTCGTTAATTCTATTATTCAAAGCGAAACTATTTGACAAATTTAATTAAAGGCTGTAAAGAATCATGTGTCGCAACCATGAAGTTTAGACGTTCATTGTTTCAGGAGTGGTTTAAGTGAAGTAAAGTAAGTCATCGATAGGATTATTTATTTAACAACAAAGTAGGCTAGCATTACTCACAGAATAGATTTTATAAATTTATTCTATAACACATAATGGTTAACATATGTGGTTCATTGTGTGTCGTCGCTTTAAATTCGGCGAATCTCGAGCAATTTGGCTGTAAAAGGGAAGATTAGAAATGTCAAGTTCGGATTAATTTTTAATACCGACTCTCTAATCGAACAAAATCAACTATCATAAAGAACGACATGCATGAATTTAGCAAATGCATACGAATTTTCATTTGGCATCAGAAGTACATAGAATAAAATTCATCTTAAATCTGATTAAAGTCTTACATCCTCTATTAACACGATACTCAGAGTGAGTAATTTTATCCGGATATTTGCAGGTTGCAAAGGAGTGTAGGGGATGTGCATCAACGAGGTAAAGCATCCTGAACAGACGGATGTACTCGTACAATGGGCACTCGAATGTTTTTCGAGTGATTCCTGAATAGGATCGCCCATCTCAAAGGGAAGAGCCTCGAGTGCACGACAATTTCACTAAAATTTGCACGAGGAGGTGTTAATATTTTTTTCTGTTACTTCAAGTAAAATTTGCCCGTTATAAATTATCGCACACAATAAATTGAATGAAATTTGATGTGCCGGATTAAAGCTAGCACATTTTTGATACTCGAACAACACAGGTTACTATCGAGTTTCGGATAATCGATAATTAGGCTATACTAAATACAGCGTAGTCAACTAAATGATAAATTTAACCACCACGATAGTGAGGCGATTTTTTAAACTTTTGATCACAGCCTAAGTTGTTCGATTCCTCGAAAAAAAAAAAATTATTTCGCGGTTCGGAAATTGTAGTACAATTAATTTAGAAGTAAATCGAACATATACTTTGACTTGCTTAACTAAGTACCGATTAGTTATGAATAAACAATCAATACGAAGTTATTATAAATGTTAAAATAAGTTCAAAATGTTAAGTAATATTTGCCCGTATAGTCTTATTTTCAAGAAAATATAATTTGAACGTGTTTAATTGCGAACTACTTTGGTATACGCGTATGATATGATTTTTAAGTTTATTTGTCTCACAAAAACAAAACACCTTAAGTAAAAATGTTTTCCTACATCTTTGTATGTAGCAATTTCCACATGTAGCTTAAACTCCTGTTCAGTCCGGGAATTAGCCAATTTTAAGTATGCTTGTCAAATTTTGAAACTCGATTTTTCCGGGAACTGAACCTCAGATGGAGAAATGTTATATCAAATTTTTTTCTTATTTTTCCACATAAAGCCACTCTTTGCCCGTGTACGTTGATTATAATAATTATATAATAATTATATACGTTGCGCTAGACAGACATCGAAATGGTTTTTTTGTATCAGACGTTGCATCCAACTGGAAACGGTGCTGGTACGTCCGAAACGTATCTACTTCTTCAGTGTGTAAGTGATGCACCTGATCATCTGCGAATGATTACCTAATGCAATTTCAACAAAAGATTTTTGTTGTGTCGTTAAAGCGATGATAAAACAACACTCTTCTCTTTTTTTTCTTTTTACTTTTGCCAAGACTAGGATCAAATACTTTGCTATATTTAAACTAAAACGAGGAATATGTAGCTCGTCATTTAAACGAGAATTGAGACAACGAACTCTTAAATAACGAAACTGCTCCATATTGTTTGATACTTATAGATACCTTATAGATACATCTTTTCACGCGGATTTGATAATGTCACAATGTTTTTCGACAACCTTAATAAAGAGTAAAATCGCCCTGAGTCAATCTATTTGTAATTTTTTAACTAAATCATATTCTGTTGAAAATAAGCACACGCTTTCGATTCAACGATGTTAATTAAGGATTAATATTAATTTTACAAATTTTTTACGAAAGATTAATAATTTAGATACATTTGTCTTCCCCAAAATGTCTTTTCAGCTAAGTGATGCCAGAAAGTCGAAGCTGCAGAAGTTCTCAAAAAGAAGAAGATATCACATTGAAATGACGGACAAGAGAAATTAAATTATTGGAAATTTTTTATGCATACGTATGTACATTATATCGAAACTGGCCACCATGATATTCCGTTCCAATTACTAAAAGGGTATGTATCCTTAAGCCATCCGAATGTGTCGATTTCGGTTACTCTCTGCACATCATATCGCACATCGCATAATAATAATCGTACATGAATAACCTTTCACTTTTAACCAAAAGTTTCCGTTAGATTTAATGAATGTTTGTACTGGGTATAGGATTTGTGAATGTTCCGATTTCACGTTACGATTTCATTCGTACATCCAGTCGACGCAATATATCTAAATGTATATATTTTTTTAAATATTTGCATACGTGCAATCTATCGTTTAATGATAATGAGCATCGACATGTGCTAGGTTAGGTTGACCTGAACATCGATACATTCAATGGTATACCAAACTAATGCTGTTTAACTGAATCGCTAAATCTGACGTACCTGCAGAAAATAAAATTTCTTCAATCTTCTACGTTCTTCGAAGATGTACTTATGGCCAAGATGTTGGCACGATTTCTTCTTTTACTGAGGGAATTTCTTTAATTATTACTTGCTGGTTTCGAATGTACAAATCTGCATTCATCGTAGCTCCTGGCTTTTCATTCTGTCATCTTTCTATCGTTTTTATGTTGCAGTCTAAAGCTATGCCCTATAATTGACAGACTTATTGCGATTGTTTACCAATCAAACATAAAAGTTTTCTATGCCTTTCGCTCAATCGATCCTTTTCTTTATGAATGCACGTTTTCCATAATAGTTTTCCGTCCAGTATATACTTGGTTGTTTCCTGCTACGGTATTTCATTGTCGTTTAATTCTACTGGGGAACATATAGGACGGGTAACATTGATTTTAGTTCTCCGTGTTCTTAACCAGAGCTCTATTTCGTAAAGATGATGTTGTAATTCTTTTGAGGCTTCGTGGAGCATTTCGAAGGTAGCTGTTGTACTATTTCGTATTGTCGGGAAGACTGGCGTGTATACGATATATATGATACTGATTGAATAGAATAAAGTAATAGAAAGTAACAGAAATCGAGTGGTTCATTGTGTTTTGCCCTAGAATAATCTGTCCGAGAGGTACAATTTTATGAGAGGATAACATGATTCTGATTAACACAGCAGTGTACCACACTGTGTTACAATGCAATTGCAATTATTACAATCCAGCAGATTGGGAAGTAACCTATTCTGACCATCGCGTCAGAGATAACAGTCACAAGCATTGTTTTTCGAAAGTGTTGGATTTCGCCTGGGGAGAAGTATTTGATCGAATGATTTCAGCCGCCCATCTGCTCGATCTGTCAATCTGTCGTTTTCTTGGTGACTTCTTTAGTTTGCTGGTAGTTGAAACACTTTTGAAAGATGCTCGGTAAACATTTCCGCTTTTTCTATCTCAATCCTTGCCTAGTTTCCAATTTCCATTTTTGTCGGAGGAACAGGTTTCATAAGCTGTCTTATCTTTTTCTGGATTTCCATGATGAATGATCTGTGGTTGTATTAGGTGCGAGATTTTTCAGGAATTCATTGAACGAATCGTTTCGACTTCTTTGTAGCAGGAGTTTCATTTTTTTTGTGTGCTTGGTTTAGTCTCGTTCTATCATACAAGTGTTTGGTTTCTTGCCATCTTCTTCTTTTTTGAATTAACAACTCTCTTATTTCGTTCAAGCGATGAAGGTTTCTTACTTTTCGACGATGGAGTGGGTTTCCACACAACTGCCTGTATTGCGTGGATAAAATGATCTACAGCTCCATCTATTTGTCCTTCCGCTTTTAGTGACATTTCTTTTTCTGTCCCGTCTTCTGGAATTAATCAAAAGTTTTTTAGCATTATAGGTAGCATTACATAACGTAGGTGGCTTTTTCTTATACGTAATGCTTTTATTCGTGATAGTTGCCGATATTGCTGTATGTTTTGATTCCAGGACTAAGTATGATTAGACAGAGAAACTTTCTTGATTTATCGCTTTTGTGACGAAGAAATCTAGTACATCAGATCTTTCGTGGGTAGGGCAATATGTAAGTTCTCCAGTTGCAAGGATTTGTACGTGCAGCCTTTGTGTCGCTTACAGTAGATTGCTTCCTTGCGCGTTTATTACCCTTGCTCTTCGATAAGAGTGTTTAGCTGCATTAAACAAGTTTAAGTACATTTTCATTGATATTTTACGACGACTTTCTACGACTACGTTTGTAGTTTGTAGGTAAGCCTCCATAAAAGATCGTAACACATTGCGTTTAATAATATCTTTTATCATTATGCGGAACCTACATGTACATTATCACTGAGGTAACTGGCAGAGTATACTTTGTATCTCGGTATTTTACAATAACTGCGGTTTGTAAAATGCGTTTTGGAAATTAGCAGTATATCTGGACGTCCAGGATATGTTGAAAGACCACCGACACTTCGTAACGTTATTATACTTATACTTTTATTATACTATATACTATACTATACTATACTATATTATACTATATTATATTATACTATACGTTATACTTTTAGAAGAGTGCTCAAAATTCAGCATTATTGGAAATGGCTTTACCTGCTTTGCTTGCCCACTAATGAGATTTTCCATTTCTGACATCGTTATGGCGACCTTTTCGTTGTTGTGTTTTCTGCCATTGTTCAAGGTTTGTTCCTTAGAATGCCTTTTTTCTGTTCTGATGGATGTTTGGTGATACTCGAGTAGAATAGATTCATTTCCTTTATATCTGGTGTACTATTGGGTCGGTATGTGTCATATGGTATATATTTGTCGGGTTAGCGCTAGGAATAGGGTTGTGGGCGTCAACTGAATCTTCACGGGGATTAGCCATTGATACGGTACAACACAGGTGTAATTTATTACAATAATGTTACAGCCTTGACAATTAATCACGGCGATTAGGCACTCGCGACGCTAGTGATGATGGTCTCAGGTTCGATAACGAATCCGCGGTTAACGGGATGATAGATGAACGTTCTCACAAAATCTAAGTCTGACTCTTTGTTGGTAAAACGTGAAATAATTGCTGATCGTAAAGACGTTACTCTTTAGTCGACGGGATCGCGAGAGAGAATGAATTTCCGTCCCGATGATGCCACAGAGGAAAACTATATGAGGCGTGTCTAAGGGCACGGGATCATCGGATTCGTCGAGGATAGCCTTCGTTCAGAAAGTAAGGGAAATTGACGTTGCTGCTAATTGGTCAATCTCTATATCGGTGGTTAGAAAAAGATGCTAGCCGCCCTCGAGGAAAAGTTGCTAGTGGGAGACGCCGTTCGTTGAAAAAAATAGGTCTCCCCTATTTTCCCGTAGTTGGGACAAAGACTGTTTGTCTGTTTGAAGGACTTTAGTTAACTAAATCCTAAGATTTATAACGGCCCGTGGCATCTGGTAACCATCATACCCGAAGAATAGGATCTGCATGTGGCGAGGCACGGGACAGAAACCGTTGGAATGTTTACTGTCGCACGCCGTCACAAATATTTCTTTTAAGGAGATCTATGGAGTTACTCCTGTAGGGGATCGAATAATGAGACTACCAATATGTGTACTCGTTAGTGTATTTAAAACAGATCTTGTCGCGAAACGATATGTATACAGTCGTTTAGTCACAGTTTATACTAAATCGCTTGCGATCACGTTCGTTTATTGTAATCGTCAGAAGAAGGTCAAAAGATACAAATTCGTCTTGTTTTACGGTTACATGTAGCGGCGCCATTGTTTTGCTCGGAGTTCATAACTCCTTACAATACCTGTGACCTAACGGTCTTGATACTCCGAAGCAAAACAACAACATGGTTTGAAGCAAATTCTAACTCTTGTGCCGCTACATCACCCCCTACCAGTGATAACGTTTTATTGCTTTTGCAGAGAAAGTCCCCGTGTGTAATCTTTTGTGATGCCTAGCCGAAACCTGCCTGTAGCCAATCAGGAAAACGGACTCTTCGGCCTGACCGTGTAACATACCTATTACTAGTGTTTCCTTCGTTGTTGCTATTCACGTCGCTTTCATTGCGAGCGTTCATTTGTTCTAGTGGAATAAGTATGTTACAGGTTTCGGCGGTTCTCGCGTCGAGATCCTCTGATACTACAAATGCTCGCTTAAGCCGGTCGACGGAAACCGTTATATCACGATTGTTAACCTTGATGGTGTACATTTTCTCGCCTCTTCGCATTACTCTAAACGGTCCATCGTAAGACGGCTGTAAAGGGCCTCTAATTGCGTCGTGTCGCAAGAATACATAGGGAGAGGACTCCACTTCGCGGAAAGTGAATACTTTCTTTTCCCTGTGTTACGTCACAGGCTGAGGCGGGACTTTCTCCATTTGTTCCTTAAGCAGGGTTGCAAATTCCGTGGTAGCTCGCTGCTTAGTTGGTAGAAAAAACTCTGCCGGTAAACGTATGCCGGTACCGCATATCATCTCGGCCGCCGTTGCGTTTAGGTCCTCTTTTGTCGCAGTTCTAATTCCTAACAGCACAATTGGCAGAATCTCGACCCAGTTGCTCGTGTCGTGGCACCTGATCGCCGCTTTAAGCTATCTATGCAGGCGTTCTACCATCCCATTAGACGCAGGATGTTAGGCCGATGTGCGCAGGTGCGTGACGCCGAGCAACCGGCACAGCTCTTCGAACAGGTTCCGTTTCCCGATTTCCATGTGCACGGTGAGGTGCAATTTCTCGCGCGTTCCCCGTACGTCGCATGATAAAAGCATAAGCCACCCTGCCGTGACGGGCTTCGGGATCGCGAACGGCGACGGTTTTTCGCGCAGGGGCATGGTCGCCGGCGGCCCCCGATGGTCAACGCGCTTACCTGCGTCTGTATCTGCGTTATTTGTTCCTTCAGCGCGTTGATGGCGCCATAGCATCGTTTACTCCGCCGCCGTACGTTGTTGGATTGCCTCCTGCCGTGGTTCGGTCTGTACTGACCGCAACAACCTGTCCTAGTTCCGGGTGTATTTCGTAGATGCTGTCAGGCGATCGCGGTCAGAGTTTCGGGCCTCTTATCCTGGACGGCAGCTAGGACGTGTTGCACGTGCACCGGGAGTCGGCCTTCCCAGAGAGTCCGGATAAGTTCGTCTGATATTGCCGGGGTGGCGAGGCTTTTCAGATCCCGGTAGAATTGAGAAGGCGTCCTGTCGCCTATTTGTTCACTCTCGACTATTTTGCGTAGGCGTTGGGCGTCTGACTCGCCCAGCCTTCTGATAAGTTCGTTTTTAAGGAACACGTACTGCCCGCTCTCCGGTGGATTGGCTACGATGTCGCGGATGAGTCGCACATACGGTTTGTCTATGTTCGCGATGGCGGCATTATATTTGGCCTCCTCACTCGTAATCCGAGCGTGTTTGAACTGTGCCTCTAGCACGTTAAACCACAGCTCTACATCATCCGCCCAGAACGGTGGTATGCGAAGCTGGGCGTTTACCGCGTCCATGTTACCGAGCTCGTTTTTGTCGGTACTCGTCATCTCGGAAGCTCTAATACTCGCGATTACTTTATCACTTCCAATCACGTCGCGGTCACCAATTTGTAGGGGATCGAATAATGAGACTACCAATATGTGTATTCGTTAGTGTATTTAAAACAGATCTTGTCGCGAAACGATATCTATACAGTCGTTTAGTCACAGTTTATACTAAATCGCTTGCGACCACGTTCGTTTATTTATAATCGTCAGAAGAAGGTCGAAAGATACAAATTCGTCTTGTTTTACGGCTACATGTAGCGGCGCCATTGTTTTTCCCGGAGTTCATAAATCCTTACAATACCTGTGACCTAACGGTCTTGATACTCCGAAGCAAAACAACAACATGTTTTGAAGCAAATTCTAACTCTTGTGCCGCTACACTCCATACCTTTGTTAGACAAAGCGTTCATCCCTTGACCGCGGCTACGTTTGGCGATTGACTGTCCCCAAGCTCATTATAACAAATCTCGGACAATTACAATCGGATTGAATAACTACAATTGTTTAATTACAGCTACAGTAGACTCTACATTACAATGTTGCGGGATTATCTAAAATTCCAAAGGCTCCGGTGTTCTTTCATCTTCGACATATTATTAGTATTAATTAGTTTGATTGAAAGTGGTTGCAAGTGGTTGCAGTGGTTTGCAAAATAAATTGAGCACCAGTAGCATAAATAAAGCTTAAGCAGCAAAAAGGATTTGTATTCATTATACTACATTATATTACAATAAAGTATATAGATTCCAAAAAATATTACACAATCAATACTAAAATTTTTAGTTTTAATTATAAAATAAAAGTAATAGATACCTTTTCTTTTAAAACGTTAAATATTTTAGTGAATATCTCTTATGTTTAATAACGTATTTTAAACAATTTCACATGTTACGCATTATTTTCTGTAAATAATTTATTCCTATTTTTTACCGTTCTTCCATTAAACAGTTTCTTAATTCGTCCGTAGAATTTAGTATTTTTTATGGAAAGAATATTAAAAATATTAAAACAGAGAATTGAATTCCAAGACCTTAAGAACTGTATTTACCAAGTAAAATAAAAAACATTCAATCGATATTTAATTTTTTTGGGATTAATATCTTCGTTATTCAATAGAATTTTGTATTTTCGTTTTCCTTTATCGTAAATAAAGTTTGTGATGGTATATAAATAATGTTTATAAAGGTAGGTGATAAATGCACCTATGTATGTATGTGCATTAGATGATATAAAACAATGTAATTTGAAAGCATACATACATACCTCGATTAGTAATTTATATTTTCGAATAGGAAGAAGCTTGCTATGATCTTTCGATATTGCGTTTGATAATGTAATTGTACTGTATCATGGGGACGTAATATTAATTTAGTTATCGTTCTTATTGTTCGAGTTTCGTATTTACATTCGATATATTACGAAATATACTTAAATTACTTGAAAATATAAAATTGCAAAAAACCCTAGTTAAACTAGTTGAACCTAGGATTAAGTATAATTGTGAATATCGTTGATATTAATTTTTAAATCAACGATATCTGAGTTGTTGCAACCACCTTCGTAGACGCGTCTCCTCCTAACGAGGACAAACGTGAAGCGTTAGAAGTTCCCAGAAAGATTACGAAATTGCCCAGCTCGGAACTTCTGCAACTATATCGTTCTTAAATTACTTTTGAGATGCACAACACGTAGTCGGCTATTGAACGTGACAGAAAGCAAAAATCCTAGAGAAACCAATGATTATTGTAGCTAACACATGCCCTAAGATTTCTATTCAGAAGCAGCCTTCTTTCACGCTTTGCCAACAAAGATTTCACATATTTTCTTGCATGTTTTAAAACGCAACATATGTACATATAAATATTGAAATTTTGTTAAGAAAATTTTTTCTTATTATGTTATTATTAATGCCAGTCAATTTTTTTCAAAATCATTTTAGTATAAACGAAGCTACTTTTAGTTAAAAAAATAAATTTTTAGACAAATTAAATACTTAAATACAATGATTAAACTTATATTATCTAAGCGAATCCTTTAATTTATGTCTCTGCAATAGCTAAATGTGTATTAGCTTCCATAGGCATTAGGCCACTTATAGAAAATAAAATAAATCTAAAAATTGTCAGCGACTTATTGAAACCTTCGTGATTATCTCATTTGAGTATTGACTTGTACAGTATTCGTATAGTCCATGTTATAATAAGAATTTCATAAATGCATTTGTTTTCATAAATTGATCCAATAATTTATCCAGTGATTATTGCTAAGTTCAAGTCTTAAAATTTTAGAGTCGTCAACACGCGCTGGCTTCTTGAAGACAAAATATCCCTTGCAGTGGCATTGGTATTACTTTATGTAAAAATCACAAGAGATGATAAACGTGATAAATCAATTTCTGTTGATTTTTTTGATTAAATGTTAAAGGTAATAGAGAAATAGATTTAAAAATAGTTGACAAACTTTGCAAAAAAGCAGATATTTCTAACATCATTCGATACTTTTAAAATGTTCAGAACTGTCGAAACAAGCATAAATTTAATCTAACAAGCAAATAAAAAGTATGTTATTTATTTTGAAATTGTTGTGCTCATAAGATTTTCCCTCAAGAAAAAGTAAAAAGTATGGCATACTTGCATTCAAAGATTTAATAGCTTTGATACAATGTTAAATTCCTATGTTAATAACGTGTAATTAGGAAGACAAACGATTTACAATGTTGACAAACTCTATTTTTCAGGCAAATATGTGTTTTAAAATTAAGATTTATGATACGGACATCGAAGATAGTGGACACCTATAAAGATTCGTTAAGGATCAATGTGTAAAAATCACTTTATGGATGCAGAAAATCTGGCTTCATATAACCTATCGGGATCTGGCGGCTACATTCTCGATATCGCTAAACGTGTCATGAACTATTGACACAGTCGCGCAATTCATCATATAATATGATAGCGTCATATAGCCATAAGTTAACACACCAGTTCTCATAGACACCTCTACACGTGTCGCTTTTTGCTCATTCTGCGATACAAGCAAATCTTTTTTATTGAGGCAAGTGGAATTTCCGTGAAAAGATTATCTCGAAGCAAGTTGTATGTTATTTATCATCAAACAATTATGATATAATACATAATTTTCTTAAATCGTTAGATTACACTTTTCTAAAAATAAATAAGATAGGGTTAGAAATCGCTGCTGTAAGTTTTGTAAATATACTGATATCCAAGTAAAATTTAACTTTGTTGTCGTTTAAAATTTTTGTTTATAAAAGTGAAAAACTTCCATTCTTACTTTTAAGGATATATGGACTAGTTTTTAAAGTTTGTAACAGAATGCTTCAAGAAGAGTAACGTACTTGGGAACATGAATAAATTGGTAGTTTCAGAACGATTCTGATGCAATTTTAATTGTAACGCAAAATTCTAACGAAGCGATAGAAAACGTGGTTTTTCCGTAATAGCTGCTAAGAGCAATTAAAAAGTAAGCAATCAAAAATCCTGTCTGTATTATGAACTGATATATCGAAATAGATATTAAATTAATTAAGCCAATTGAATTAACATTTTAGACAACTGACGCAAGAGTGCCTGCGTAGGTGCAGAATGTATACAGCCTTAGATCAATTGATGAGTCTACTTAATGCTTTACGACTTTACTGTATCACTTCCACCTATTATATGGCTGTACAGTCGCGAACAGATCTGCTCGTGTTCTGTTCACGAGTTGTTCGCCAGCTCCAGTGTAAACACAATGCTATTTTTGTGCATGATCAGTATACAGACAGCTCGCTGTCTGTTCTAGTCAAAGTAGACGTAGCATTGCTAAGGCTATGCAAGTATAAATTATCAAAAAGTATAATATCGTACAATTCATCTAATTATACGCGTTGTTGAGTTAATCCCTTGACGACGTAATAAAATGACGAAGAATTCAGGACGAACGACTTCAATTTGCTGTACTTACTACTATACTGATCAAAATTTACTGTATTTCTCGTAGTGGGTAGACAAAATTTATACTTTGAACATTTTATAAGGAATGAATGTTAGTTGTATTGCGAATGATGATATTCAAGTGTGACATTTATTTCTTACGAATCTAGAGGTCTCTATTACTAAAAGTGACCATTTATGTATACAAATTTCACATCAAAGTATTATATCTGAGGTGTCCGTGTTGTCTGTGATAATTGAGCTGCTGGCTGTAGATGTCGCCGATGGGGTACTGCTGATTTTCTTCCGTTTTTGATACGTAGAAGAAATATCGAACTCCGGTCGCCGGAATTTGAACCCGGGTCCCGAACATTCGTAACGTAAGGCGCTAACCACTGCGCTGCCGTCGTCCGACAGAAATTAGTGTCGAATGGCGGTATTTGTTGTCGAGTACCGCCACACATCAAAGTATACATCAAAAACACTTTCTTCTCAAATCGCTGGAGCGATTGCAATTAAACTGCGAGTACTTTATCGATAGTATTAAATAAATAGAGCGAACAGTTATCTTATTAATTTTTGGTTTACATTGTTATTTTTATCGATATAGAGAATTAATATGGAACGAAAGCGCGGGTAAACGGCGGGAGTAACTATGACCCTCTTAAGGCCTGTAAACAGCATGCCGCTGTTAAATGGTTGTGCTGTGGGCCCCTAGGAGTGTGATAGTTGCTCAGGGACAGGGAAGACTTCGGTCTCGTCTGCTCAAGTCGCACTCCTACCTCCCCGTGGTACCGCCGGTAACATGAACGCCGCGTCGGCGTGGGGAATGGTCCCCCGGACGCGGCGTCCATGGCTAAACGGAGTGCAGCGACGAAGGAGCGGAAGACTATATGAAATTAAATGAATAACGAATCGGCTTGCCAATCTAACGGTAATACCGCTTCTCGGCCCCGGAAGCGCTGTGGCGGATTTATTTGCTTCGGAGGGGACCATGGGTAATGAATTGGCGAGGCCCCCGGACATGATTCCTAAGATCATGGCGCCTTTGATGGGAGACAAGATTGCTTGTCCGATCTGTGAGAAAAGGCAAGTTCACCTTTGTTACGACCGTTCGCGGAGAGACGCGGTCGCTAGGAGAACGCGCCAGCGAGAGGCGTAAATTCTCGCTACGATTATGTTAATCGACGCCGCGAAATAGTCGTTCCCCTGTTTCTTTGCTATATTAATATAGTATTATTTGTTATAGATCCAGATCACCGACCTCGGCCAGGGCTATCAAAATTCGCCTTTGTCATGGCCAATAACCAATATAATATTAACTACGATAGAAACTGTCATTGTTAATTTAACACTAGCTATCGCCGCTATAATACGAATGGCCTGTATACACATTAAATAAACTATAATAAATAACTTATTATTTTTAAATACACCTTCTCTTATTTATCTATACTTTCCTTTGTCTTACGATCTACGTCCACCTTGACCTACGCATTGTCACGTAAAATTCGTGATAAAAAAAGGAGGAGCTGAGCAATGGCTTAACTTGACTGTCCTTGAAATAAAGTAAAACCCCAGCGAAGACGTAAAATATTTATTGCGGGTAGCCGCAACCGCGGCTTCGACCTTTTTGCAATCCACTAGCGATAAAAAGTTCGCGTACAAGGTAAATAGCGGGCAAAAGAACGATATAGAGCATAGAGTGTAGAGTATAGCAGCGTCGCAGAAAAAGAAAAATCAACAGCTTGGTCGGTCATTGCGCAGCAACAGATCAAGCAACGATAGAAATGATCATGGAAGTGCGTTTCTGATTCCCGGTCTCGACAATCGCGCCGTTCACTCGACGATTGACCATAAATTGTTTCGCATTTTCTAGCGAACGGACACTTGAAACTACGTGCTTGTGGTACATTCGATAGCCAGGACAGAGGGATCATTCGTGAGCCTGTTTTCGTCCTGCGAGACGAGAAAATTATTAGAAATTCCCTGATGCAATTGTACGCGGTTTTATGCAACTTTGATTCTACGCGTGAACGATATTTAGCACAGAGGAGAAGGGTTAACATTTGCGCACTAATAGGTTCCCACGTAGCTAAAATGAAGCAAAAGTTGCGCGAAATTAACGGATGACAATTGAGAAATTTCTTGGATGATCTACGTTTATTACGGAATGGTTGGCTGCGAGAACCGATATCTAGTAGCATCTAAGTTGTGTGAGAGAGTTTCACGATAAAGGTACAGATCTCTGCCGATACTCTCTATCTGACTATCGTAGCAAATCTGCGTACTTTTGCAAGGTTCTCCAAATTAATACAAATTTTTAACTACCGTAAAATCGAGATATTATACTGTTAGGGAAGTGATACATTTACACTGTACATGAGAGTGTGTGTGTAAGGGTTAGAGGGCGTCAAGGACTCAGTGGAGACAAAAGACTGTTGCCAGATGTTAGAAGAATCTAGGCTAGTCGGTTGGCAACCAGCGTGCGTGCAAGACGTTCTTAGAGAGGAATATAGGTGTATAACTGTTGTATGGAAATATAGCCAATAATTTGTATTCCCAAATCCTCGAATTTCCTTAACATGGTAGCAGAGCGTGGTTACTAGTTTTGCAAGATATTTAGTGCGTGGTTACGATCTTGCGAGTGAGTTTTCAGTAAAGAAAAAAAACTTTCAGAAAAAAAATATACTTCGAGCACGTAGGAACGCTTGAGTAAGAAAAGAAAAAAAAGGAATCAATTAAAATGGAGAGATCGGAAATCATGATACCTATATTCGATGGTGAGGATTATGGAATGTGGAAGCAAAGAATCACGATGTTTCTCAAATATAAGGAATGCGAGGTTGTTACAACTAGAATGAAGAACGAAAGAGACGATGAAGACTGGGACAAAAAGGATTTGAAGGCGATTAATATAATTTATAGTGCAATATCGAACAGACAATTGGAGTATGTTAGGGAAGGAAAAACGGCGTATGATATAATAAAAAGGTTCGATGAAATGTACTTGAAAGAGTCGACGGCACTGCAGATCGTATGCAGAAGGAGATTGGAAAACATAAGACTGGAGAGCTACAGTGATTCAGCATCATTCTTTAACGATTTTGAGAAATTAATCAATGAATTAAAAAGTGCGGGCGCACAAGTAAGTGAGAGGGAAAAGCTGAATTACATGCTGAATACGTTACCCGAAGAATACAGCTACATGGCGGACATAATAGACGCATTGAAAGAAGAGGATCAAACGGTAGCGTATGTAAAAAATAAAATAGAGGTAGCAGAGAAGAAAAATAAATCCAATCGAGGAGAAAGGCAAACCAACGCCTTTTCTGCAAAAAAGGAAGGATGCTTCAGATGTGGAAGATTAGGACACTTTGCGAGAGAGTGTCAAAATGGCGTCCAAGCGGGAAGCAGTAACGGCTATTGGCATGGGCCAACACGTGGTCGAAACAGAGGAAGAGGGAACAAAGGCAATACGAGCAGAGGACGTGGAAACTTTCATCGTCAATCAACAACCGGCACGGGCGAGCATGGAAACTCAAGAGCAGGCATATGGATAGCAACGGCGCACGCAGCAAACAGCAGTGAGACGAATGAGATAAGTAAGAACGAAATAGTGTGGCTATTAGATAGCGGTTGTACTGATCACATAATTAATGATATAAATTATTTCGATAAATCTATCGACCTAAAAGAACCGGTAAATATATATTTAGGCGATAATAGACCGATAAAAGCGACAAAAGTTGGGAATGTTATAAGTTATTTCGAAGCATTCGGAAAACAAAATGAAATAAATATGAGGAAAGTATTTTACGCGAAAGAAATGTCCGCAAATTTGATTAGTTTAGGTAAACTAACAGACAATAAGAATACGGTTATTTCCAAAGGAAATATTGCGAAAATAATAGATGAGGATAATAAACTTACAGCTGTAGCGTTCAAAGAAAATGGGACATATAGAATAAAAAGTATATTGAAAGGGAAGAAGCACTTAGTAAACAGCGCCGAACGTAGTGGTATGAGTAAAAAGGAAAGATGGCATAGGATGCTAGGACACGTAAATTTTAAATATTTAGAGATTTTGGGTAAAGAGCAGCTAGTGACTGGCATACCGAATGAATTTGAAAAGGAACTTTTGAAATGTAGGGTGTGTATAGAAAGCAAAATGCATAACTTACCTTTCAAAAATAATCGAACTAAGGCTAGGGAAATAATGGAAATTATTCATACGGACGTATGTGGTCCCTTTAAGACCACCGGATTCAATGGAGAAAAATATTTCATTTCATTTATCGATGATTATAGTAAAATAGCTAGGATCTATTGTATAAAATCAAAAGATGAGGTCTTTGATTCTTTCGTACAGTTCGTAAATGAAGCCGAAAATTTAACGGGCAAGAGGTTAAAAATATTAAGATGCGATAATGGTAAAGAATATTTAAATAATCGAATTTATAAATTTGCTAGGGATAAAGGTATAAGAATAAATAATTGCCCAACATACGTACATGAATTAAACGGGACAGCGGAAAGGTATAATAGAACAGTGATGGACATGGCGCGTTGCTTGTTAGCGGAAGCGAAAGTACATAAAAGGTACTGGCCGGAAATAGTTTGTACAGTAGCATACTTGAAAAATCGAATATTAGCGAATACTATAGAAAGAAAGACACCTTTTGAAATATTCTTCGGGAGAAAACCAAGTGTTAAAAATCTACATCTATATGGAAGTAAAGTTTTTGTAAGAAGGCCAGAACAAAAAAGAGTTTCCAAATGGGACAAGAAGGCAGATATGGGAATTCTATTAGGATATAGTGAAGTAGGATACAGAGTCTTATTAGGTGGGAAAATAACAATAGCTAGACATGTAGAGGTCATAGAGACAGACACTAAATGTATCGGTTTTGAGGAAAATTCATTAGAGGCAGATAGAAATGATAGCGAAGATAACTATTCATTGGATGGTATGGATAAGGAAGAGTTAGAAGGTAGGAAAGATGAAAATAATAGTAGTATTGAAAGCTCAAACACTCCTAGGAGATCTACACGTATTAAGAAAACTCCAGTAAGGTATCCAGAAAAGGAAAATATTTGCGAGATTCATGCAAATTATTGTAAAGTAGATATCCCTCGTACATTTGAGGAGGCGATTTGTTGCGAAAATAATGAAGTTTGGAAACAGGCTATGGATAAGGAAATAGAATGTCTCTATAAGAATAAAACTTGGAAATTGGTAGAAAGGGTAAAAGGCAAAGAAGTATTAGATGTAAAATGGGTTTACACGAAAAAATCAGAGGACAGGTATAAGGCTAGATTAGTGGTAAGGGGATTTCAACAAAGAAACGTAGCCGATGACATATATTCTCCAGTGGCGAGTAATCAGACCTTTAAGATATTGCTATCATATTGTTGTCAAAATGGATTAATAATTGAGCAAATGGATGTAGAAACTGCCTTTTTAAATGGTGAAGTAACCTCGGAGGTATATGTAAATCAACCAAAGGGATATGCGGACGGAACGAATAGAGTTTGTAAATTATCGAAAGCGCTTTATGGGTTAAAAGAAAGTCCGAGGGACTGGTATGAGTGTTTTGATAAGTATGTGACGAGATTAGGTTTTAAAAAGAACAATATAGAGCTGTGCCTATATACTTATGGAGAGGGAGAAAATGTTGTTTATTTGTTAATATACGTAGACGATTTGTTGATTTGTAGTAAAAACAAAGGGAAGATACAAAGTGTAAAAAAAAATTATTAACTGATAAATTTGAAATGAAAGATTTAGGTGAAGTAAAAGAATATCTTGGAATAAATATAGAGTATGATTATTTAAAAAATGAAATGAGATTAAGCCAAAAGAAATACATAGAATCATTAGCAAACAAATATAAATTACATAACAGCAAATTGTACTGTACACCTATGGAGACCAACTTAAAAATTGAAAAAGCTGAGATAAATAGAGAGGACATTGGATACAAGAATTTAATTGGCGCATTGCTGTATATTAGTGTAAATACCAGACCCGATATAAGTTATAGTGTGAATTATCTGAGTAGATTTCAAGATTGTTGTAACGAGACACATTTTAAATATGCCTTGCGAATATTGAAATATTTGTACCGGACTAGAGATTTAGGGCTACATTATAAAAGAAATGAAAAATGCGAAACGATAGATTGTTATGTGGACGCTGATTGGGCAGGAGATCATATAGATAGGAAATCGACTTCTGGGTATGTAATTAGATTGTATGGAAATGTAATTGGATGGAAGTCTAAAAAACAAAGGTGTGTGACAAAAGCCTCGACGTATGCAGAGTATGTAGCTCTATCGGAAGCGGTGAGCGAAGTAATGACTATCAGAGAACTAATGAAAATCTTCGATGTAAATGTAGACGATAACCCTGTAAAAATCTATGAGGATAACTCTGGAGTAATGAGTATAGCAAAATACGGAACTTTTACAAAAAATTCTAAACACATCGAAGTTCATTACCACTACGTTCACGAGTACGTAAAGGAAAATAAGATAAACATAATAAAAGTAAGTACAGAAGAAAACACTGCGGATATTTTTACGAAGGCACTGTGTAGAGAGAAATTTGAAAGGTTTAGGTCATGGATGAATGTAAAATAAGAGAAATATAAAGAAAGCGATAAATGTTAAATATTTTGTTAATTCGACAAGTATGTAAATAAAATTAAGTGTACAGTATAAATGTAAGGAGGCGTGTTAGGGAAGTGATACATTTACGGGTTAGAGGGCGTCAAGGACTCAGTGGAGACAAAAGACTGTTGCCAGATGTTAGAAGAATCTAGGCTAGTCGGTTGGCAACCAGCGTGCGTGCAAGACGTTCTTAGAGAGGAATATAGGTGTATAACTGTTGTATGGAAATATAGCCAATAATTTGTATTCCCAAATCCTCGAATTTCCTTAACATATACGTCGTAAAGCAAAGATAAGGAGAGTGGCGATGACCTCGGAAACGCGAAAAATATCTCAGAAGATAGAATTTTGATGGCGCGAGGGACAAATGTTCGTGATGGTTTTCCCAATAGCGATTCTGATTCCCCCTTGACGTGTCTGCTCGGCGCCAGTTCCGGCATCGTGACAACCACCGTAAGACCTAGAACGCCCTTACAGCCTCCTTTACATCGTATATGCTCTTCTCGCTGTTGATGAAAATCCTATTTGTTAAATTAGACGTTTTCTCGCTTTTAAACAAAGTAAACCGCGTTTCTCACAGATGATCGGCAGATGGCAATGATGCGATATAGTGCAACAGAGTGAAATTTTACGCGCGTGAATCGAGCAGGATTATAATGTAACAGGAGCACAACAAAGTGGAAACTTGTAATGAAAAAGGAAGAACATACTGCCAAAGAAACTCATTTTCTCCATTTTCTTTCGTAGAATTATATTTCACTTGCGAGTATTATAGCATGTCTGCTTTTGATACAAAAGTCATAAAAGGTTTACGTATCTGCACGTATATTTACGCTGTATGAACAACACTTGAGTATTACACGCATACATTATCGACAAATAGATCCACGTTCGAGATAAGAGTTCCTCGTTGATTCTTTCTCATGGTATAAATAACGAGAAATTATCAGGAAGTATGTAATAACGTTACAGTAAAACTACTTGTACTTTGTTAATTTTACACGCATGTATAACAGCTACAACGATATTCGTCGTTAAATCAATAAATAAAAGCGTTCCCCAGCGTACGTACAAGACTAGATCTTGAAATATAAGAATCGACGTAAGAATAAGACTAGAAAAGTTCGAAATGAAAATAATTCGCCGAAACGGCAAAAAGAGAATGCCTGACACAAAAATAACGATACGGTAAATCAGCGTCCCGTTTTAATTTTCATCGATCCGTCGTCCAGCAAACGAGATGTGTCAAGCAGCGATGGCGACAAGATAGCAGAGACGAAATATTATCGAGTTAACGCGCGCGAAGTGGTCGCAGGAATGGCTGACGGGTGCGAGAGTGTAATGCACTTACGTCACGTGAATTTCAGACGAAACAACCGGTGGTGTAACGAAAATTTAGCGTCGTAACCGAACGTTCTAAATATAAACAGAATGGCTGTTGACCAAGAGAAAAATGCTCGACGATTTGTTCTCTTACAAGATTGAACGTCCACGGTCGACCCATTTATCAGACCCTCCTCGTGCCACGAAGAGACGAAATTCCCCAGTGCTATTTAATCGTGCGAATTATATCACGCGTATCTCGCGAATTATTACACGATAGTGATAATAAGTCAAATCTAATAAAATTTACTTCTCATTAAAAAGTCGTACCAAAACAATTACTTATTAATTATATTAATTAAACAATTATTTATTAATTCTTAAGAAGACACATATAAATAAGAAGAAATGATAATATTTGATTAGCATAATAAAAATAATATATGCCTATGATCATCCCAAAATATAAAAAGTGTAGTCTTACGTTCATTGATATATTAAGAACACATACATATTTTAACGATAGTTACAATGTAACATCATTTCTATATTATATGCAAGGTATAACAAGTATTTTTGCTCTAAGGCACAATTTGAAATCAACAACGTTCAGTTTAACAAATTATAACTTTTATTCGTTTTCCATCATGGAATAACGCGGTGGTGTCTTTCATATTGCACTGGACGTGCTTTGTAATCTACTACTATCAATATTTTGAAACATTTCAGTTAAATCTGGTGTGCACTTTCTGCTATCAAAGAATTTATAGACTGCTTTCTCCAGAATGTATCGTTGCATTGAGAGTTGATTTTCATGTATGTGCGCTAAAATTGATAAAAATTCGAGTACTCTAATGTTTATTAACTCATTTAGTAAAACAATACTTACATTGTGCCCAATGTGGAATTGTATTGTCACGTCCCGCGCTGCGCACGCGCCGTAACGTAGACTAAAACTACCAATAGCGCGAGTGAACGTTTCAATTTTTGATTCAAATAAACTTTAACAATTTGTATAGAAACTAAATTCGAGTCTCACAACCCCCACGGAATAACCCGTCACATGACGACCCCTCCACGGTAGACCTAATTATAAATAAGCGTAGCGACATAGAAGACAGAGAGATAATTCCTTAGTTCAGAATAGTTAATTCCTCAGTTCTTGGTGATTAATGCCTTGGTTCTTGGCGATCAGCTCCCCAATTCTTGGCAAGTAATTTCTTTGTTCATAGCGATTAGTTCTCAATTCCTTTAGCTCTTAATTTCTCAGTTCCTTTGCCTTTCAATTCTTTAGTTCGTTAGTTTTTCGGCTCTTAGTTCCTTTAGCTCTTAGTTTTTTGCTCTCAGTTCTTAAGTTCTTTAGTCCTTTAATTCTTTAGCTTTTAGTTCTTTGTTTCACTAGTTCGCAGTCCTTGTCAGTTTTGTTAATCCACGTGTTTGTATTTGTCAATTTGTAAATTATTGAAAATCAATTAAATTAAAATCTTGTCATTAATAAGAGTGAAAACGTATCGCGAGTGATTGTAACTTCGGGTATTCGAAATCTCAACGACAATTCTGTCAATACTCAATTAGAATAAACATTTGTTGTGGAGAATATTTGTCTAATAATATAATAGGATTAAGCGAACATTTATTTTCACCAACTTTAATCCTCTCCAGTGCCAGTACTCCTGCGCGCAGCAGGTTAGCCGAAACGTGGAGTTTAATTGCCAATCGCATTAAACATCAGACAACGCTACCATTTAATCTAAATTCAAAAATTAACGGCAACACAACCAAAACGAACCAAACAAAAACGTAACAGTATGCTTTGGTCTGGATTCATGACCTGATTCATCGTTGTCAAGTTCACCATCCAAAACGTAAGTGGTTGGACCTTGCTGTTTGGAGCCATATTTTGGCTAAAATATTGAATGAATAATAGCTTGTGCTTTTATAACAGAAGAATACTTTGATATTATTGTTTATAATCTTACCTGTGATGTAATTATCTGATGCTTAGTTTTCATTGCTTCATCCGCAGCTTGTCGTTGAGCTCTTAATTCGGCGTCTTTTCGTTTTTCAGCTTTCTGTTCTCGACGTCTTTGTTCAGCTAATATTCGCTCCGCTTTTTCTTGTTCTTGTAAACGTTGTAAACGCTGTTGCTCTTCTTGTTTTCTTCTTTCATCGACATCCTTATTCTGTTTTGCTAATAAAATTTTTTTGGCTTTTGCAATCAACTTTCGTGCTAATTTATTAGCAATCGCTTTTTCTGCAATGTTTGCATTTTCCGAAGCTTCTGTTTGTGCAGCAGCTCTAGTGTTTTGTTCTCGTGTTTTTGTTGCGTTTGTATGTATGTATTACAGTAGAATCTGATACTGTATTATCAATATTGGTAATAGCATTTTCTGGGATAGTCTCTATACGGTGATGACCCTTTTTCTTCAAAACTTTCGGCGTCTTTGTAGTTGAAGGGCCAGAGACTGATTGTGGCATTTCAGCAATTAAACTATGTAAATAATCCATAGTATCTTTAAACTAGTCGTTTTTAAATTTTTTAACATCCAAGCAATAATTATGTATATTCGATATATCTTTGGTAATCATTGCTTTAATCTCATTCTTTGATCTAGTACTCATATTTAAAATCTACAAATAAATTTGAGGCGCAAGTGTTGTCCATGATACTTGTAGCTGCTGAATGTAGATGTCGCGCTGCTGTGGTACTGCTGATTTTCTTCCGCTTTTTGATGCGTCCGGTCGCCGGGATTCGAACCCGGATCCCGAAACGTTCGTAACCTAAGGCGCTAGCCACTGTGCTGCCGTCGTCCGACACTAGTTAGTCTCGAGTGGTGGTTTTTGCTGTTTAGTGCCGCCACAAATTCTTTATAAGTATTTAATATATACATTAAAATATACTTTTTAATAATACGCAGCATAATGTAATATTATGGTTGAAATTATGACATATATAACAATCAATATAAACACATTATGTTTACTTCTATTAACTTAGAAGCATATATAAATTATTTAAAAAAAATATTTATATGAAATAATAATAAAATAATGAAGTAACGTTGAAAATAGAATCTAGTTTAATTATACAATACAATATACTTAAAAATACAATATACTTTAATTAATAAAATAAGTAAATAACGAAGTATTTATTAATATTATTATATAGCATTATATTAAATTATTATAATATGTCGGAGGTGAAAGAACACCGGAGTCTTTGGAATTTTGGTTAATCCCGCAACATTGTAACCTAGAGTCTACTATAGCTGTAATTAAACAATTGTAGTTATTCAATCCGATTGTAATTGTTCGCGAGTTGTGATAATGAGCTTGGGCTCGAGGCGACAGTCAGTCGCCGAACGTAGCCGCGGTCACGGGATGAACGCTTTGTCTAACAAAGGTATGGAGTAATTCTAAGCTCTCCTTAAAAGAAATATTCGTGGCGACACGCGACAGTAAACATTCCAACGGTTTCTGTCCCGTGGATCACCACACGCAGACCCTATTCTTCGAGTAAGATGATTGCCAGATGTCTTTAATCTTGTGCATTAAAATAACCTCATATCCATCCGAACTAGAGTCGATACGAAGTTCTATCGGATGGTTCGGGTCAAATACCATTAACACCGGCGCGTCGGTCAGGGCGGAAATTACCTTTTGCCTTATTTCTTCATGCCTGTCCGTCCAAGTCATGTTTTTATTATCGGAAGTAAGCGCATACAAGGGTTTCATTACCCGTGAAAATTTAGGGACGAATTTTCGGAAATAAAAGGCTAAACCTATGAACCGCCTAAGCTGTGTCACGGTCGTTAACGCAGGTAAAGAACTCAAGGCGTGCATTTTACCCGGGTTGGGACGAACTTCTCCGTCGTAAATTACATATTCCAAATAGAGTACCGATGCCTTTAGAAAAGAACATTTTGAAAAGTTAAAGGAGAATCCGGCTTACAAGGGTATCTAGTACGGTGTGCAATCCTTTTAGAGCTTGATCTATCGAGTCGGCAATAATTAGGACATCATCCAAATAGGCGACAACGTACGAATGGCACGTTGGCTGTTATACGTGTTTTCAAAGGAATCTCAAGAATGATCTCTCGTTTCGTTTGTTCGCAACATCGAAATCAGCAGCCGCTGCTGAATAAAACGAAGGAAAGTGTAGTACAGATCACTCCGACCAAATGATTTCTTATGTCACCACAATTAAAAAGGGTCAAATGCTACAGAAGACTTGGCATGCGACTACTGAGGATTTCCGTAGTAAAAGCTTTGATGGTTTACAAAATTGTAGCAAGGAAGAACATAAATATTAGAATATTTAGACAAGTATTAGTTGCAAAATTATTAGGGTTGTCCGAAAATGTAAGAATCCCCATTTTCGACGGAGTCGGCATAGCATCGCCGTCCGGAAAATGACTTCCGGAAGAAACATTAAACGCGCACGCACTTATGTTTTGCAAATAAAGGACATCGAATGGATCGAACAAAGGCACGAAAGAATTCGAAGAAAACAACAACTTATTATCCAAATTGTTCATCGAGTGTAATCAATGCTGTATACTTCCTAGAATTAGGATGAATACGGATTTGGAGAAACCCACCGGCCATGTCCAGAATAATAAAATATCTCGCTTTTGCAATCTCGCGACTTGATCCGCAATGAGGGGTAAAGGATACCGATCCGCGACCTTATATTTATTTAGTTCTCGAAAATCTACCTATCATCTATTTGAACCATTGTTCGTCTTCACGAGTAACACAGGGCTCGCGAACGGTGAATTACTAGGCTTTATGATTTTTGGCTGTAATTAAGTCGCTTGTTCTCTCACGTACTATTCTGCGCTCGCGAAGTCTATTAGGACTCCTTGTACGGCGATGTTAGGATCAATTGTACTTCTAACTGGCCTGTATTTTTTTGTACGAGTACTTAGGGAACCCGTAACGGATGAATCTCTGAATTTTCGGAAAGAAAGATTAATCGACTTTTGTCACTACCACGTACCTCATTGTCAACTGTTGAAGTGGTTACCACTTCTAAGAAAACTCTACATCTGGTCTTT
>NW_022885122.1:0-14790 GCF_011952205.1 Bombus bifarius | reverse complement strand
CGAGCATGGAAACTCAAGAGCAGGCATATGCATAGCAACGGCGCACGCAGCAAACAGCAGTGAGACGAATGAGATAAGTAAGAACGAAATAGTGTGGCTATTAGATAGCGGTTGTACTGATCACATAATTAATGATATAAATTATTTCGATAAATCTATCGACCTAAAAGAACCGGTAAATATATATTTAGGCGATAATAGACCGATAAAAGCGACAAAAGTTGGGAATGTTATAAGTTATTTCGAAGCATTCGGAAAACAAAATGAAATAAATATGAGGAAAGTATTTTACGCGAAAGAAATGTCCGCAAATTTGATTAGTTTAGGTAAACTAACAGACAATAAGAATACGGTTATTTCCAAAGGAAATATTGCGAAAATAATAGATGAGGATAATCAACTTACAGCTGTAGCGTTCAAAGAAAATGGGACATATAGAATAAAAAGTATATTGAAAGGGAAGAAGCACTTAGTAAACAGCGCCGAACGTAGTGGTATGAGTAAAAAGGAAAGATGGCATAGGATGCTAGGACACGTAAATTTTAAATATTTAGAGATTTTGGGTAAAGAGCAGCTAGTGACTGGCATACCGAATGAATTTGAAAAGGAACTTTTGAAATGTAGGGTGTGTATAGAAAGCAAAATGCATAACTTACCTTTCAAAAATAATCGAACTAAGGCTAGGGAAATAATGGAAATTATTCATACGGACGTATGTGGTCCCTTTAAGACCACCGGATTCAATGGAGAAAAATATTTCATTTCATTTATCGATGATTATAGTAAAATAGCTAAGATCTATTGTATAAAATCAAAAGATGAGGTCTTTGATTCTTTCGTACAGTTCGTAAATGAAGCCGAAAATTTAACGGGCAAGAGGTTAAAAATATTAAGATGCGATAATGGTAAAGAATATTTAAATAATCGAATTTATAAATTTGCTAGGGATAAAGGTATAAGAATAAATAATTGCCCAACATACGTACATGAATTAAACGGGACAGCGGAAAGGTATAATAGAACAGTGATGGACATGGCGCGTTGCTTGTTAGCGGAAGCGAAAGTACATAAAAGGTACTGGCCGGAAATAGTTTGTACAGTAGCATACTTGAAAAATCGAATATTAGCGAATACTATAGAAAGAAAGACACCTTTTGAAATATTCTTCGGGAGAAAACCAAGTGTTAAAAATCTACATCTATATGGAAGTAAAGTTTTTGTAAGAAGGCCAGAACAAAAAAGAGTTTCCAAATGGGACAAGAAGGCAGATATGGGACTTCTATTAGGATATAGTGAAGTAGGATACAGAGTCTTATTAGGTGGGAAAATAACAATAGCTAGACATGTAGAGGTCATAGAGACAGACACTAAATGTATCGGTTTTGAGGAAAATTCATTAGAGGCAGATAGAAATGATAGCGAAGATAACTATTCATTGGATGGTATGGATAAGGAAGAGTTAGAAGGTAGGAAAGATGAAAATAATAGTAGTATTGAAAGCTCAAACACTCCTAGGAGATCTACACGTATTAAGAAAACTCCAGTAAGGTATCCAGAAAAGGAAAATATTTGCGAGATTCATGCAAATTATTGTAAAGTAGATATCCCTCGTACATTTGAGGAGGCGATTTGTTGTGAAAATAATGAAGTTTGGAAACAGGCTATGGATAAGGAAATAGAATGTCTCTATAAGAATAAAACTTGGAAATTGGTAGAAAGGGTAAAAGGCAAAGAAGTATTAGATGTAAAATGGGTTTACACGAAAAAATCAGAGGACAGGTATAAGGCTAGATTAGTGGTAAGGGGATTTCAACAAAGAAACGTAGCCGATGACCTATATTCTCCAGTGGCGAGTAATCAGACCTTTAAGATATTGCTATCATATTGTTGTCAAAATGGATTAATAATTGAGCAAATGGATGTAGAAACTGCCTTTTTAAATGGTGAAGTAACCTCGGAGGTATATGTAAATCAACCAAAGGGATATGCGGACGGAACGAATAGAGTTTGTAAATTATCGAAAGCGCTTTATGGGTTAAAAGAAAGTCCGAGGGACTGGTATGAGTGTTTTGATAAGTATGTGACGAGATTAGGTTTTAAAAAGAACAATATAGAGCTGTGCCTATATACTTATGGAGAGGGAGAAAATGTTGTTTATTTGTTAATATACGTAGACGATTTGTTGATTTGTAGTAAAAACAAAGGGAAGATACAAAGTGTAAAAAAAAATTATTAACTGATAAATTTGAAATGAAAGATTTAGGTGAAGTAAAAGAATATCTTGGAATAAATATAGAGTATGATTATTTAAAAAAATGAAATGAGATTAAGCCAAAAGAAATACATAGAATCATTAGCAAACAAATATAAATTACATAACAGCAAATTGTACTGTACACCTATGGAGACCAACTTAAAAATTGAAAAAGCTGAGATAAATAGAGAGGACATTGGATATAAGAATTTAATTGGCGCATTGCTGTATATTAGTGTAAATACCAGACCCGATATAAGTTATAGTGTGAATTATCTGAGTAGATTTCAAGATTGTTGTAACGAGACACATTTTAAATATGCCTTGCGAATATTGAAATATTTGTACCGGACTAGAGATTTAGGGCTACATTATAAAAGAAATGAAAAATGCGAAACGATAGATTGTTATGTGGACGCTGATTGGGCAGGAGATCATATAGGTAGGAAATCGACTTCTGGGTATGTAATTAGATTGTATGGAAATGTAATTGGATGGAAGTCTAAAAAACAAAGGTGTGTGACAAAAGCCTCGACGTATGCAGAGTATGTAGCTCTATCGGAAGCGGTGAGCGAAGTAATGACTATCAGAGAACAAATGAAAATCTTCGATGTAAATGTAGACGATAACCCTGTAAAAATCTATGAGGATAACTCTGGAGTAATGAGTATAGCAAAATACGGAACTTTTACAAAAAATTCTAAACACATCGAAGTTCATTACCACTACGTTCACGAGTACGTAAAGGAAAATAAGATAAACATAATAAAAGTAAGTACAGAAGAAAACACTGCGGATATTTTTACGAAGGCACTGTGTAGAGAGAAATTTGAAAGGTTTAGGTCATGGATGAATGTAAAATAAGAGAAATATAAAGAAAGCGATAAATGTTAAATATTTTGTTAATTCGACAAGTATGTAAATAAAATTAAGTGTACAGTATAAATGTAAGGAGGCGTGTTAGGGAAGTGATACATTTACGGGTTAGAGGGCGTCAAGGACTCAGTGGAGACAAAAGACTGTTGCCAGATGTTAGAAGAATCTAGGCTAGTCGGTTGGCAACCAGCGTGCGTGCAAGACGTTCTTAGAGAGGAATATAGGTGTATAACTGTTGTATGGAAATATAGCCAATAATTTGTATTCCCAAATCCTCGAATTTCCTTAACATATACGTCGTAAAGCAAAGATAAGGAGAGTGGCGATGACCTCGGAAACGCGAAAAATATCTCAGAAGATAGAATTTTGATGGCGCGAGGGACAAATGTTCGTGATGGTTTTCCCAATAGCGATTCTGATTCCCCCTTGACGTGTCTGCTCGGCGCCAGTTCCGGCATCGTGACAACCACCGTAAGACCTAGAACGCCCTTACAGCCTCCTTTACATCGTATATGCTCTTCTCGCTGTTGATGAAAATCCTATTTGTTAAATTAGACGTTTTCTCGCTTTTAAACAAAGTAAACCGCGTTTCTCACAGATGATCGGCAGATGGCAATGATGCGATATAGTGCAACAGAGTGAAATTTTACGCGCGTGAATCGAGCAGGATTATAATGTAACAGGAGCACAACAAAGTGGAAACTTGTAATGAAAAAGGAAGAACATACTGCCAAAGAAACTCATTTTCTCCATTTTCTTTCGTAGAATTATATTTCACTTGCGAGTATTATAGCATGTCTGCTTTTGATACAAAAGTCATAAAAGGTTTACGTATCTGCACGTATATTTACGCTGTATGAACAACACTTGAGTATTACACGCATACATTATCGACAAATAGATCCACGTTCGAGATAAGAGTTCCTCGTTGATTCTTTCTCATGGTATAAATAACGAGAAATTATCAGGAAGTATGTAATAACGTTACAGTAAAACTACTTGTACTTTGTTAATTTTACACGCATGTATAACAGCTACAACGATATTCGTCGTTAAATCAATAAATAAAAGCGTTCCCCAGCGTACGTACAAGACTAGATCTTGAAATATAAGAATCGACGTAAGAATAAGACTAGAAAAGTTCGAAATGAAAATAATTCGCCGAAACGGCAAAAAGAGAATGCCTGACACAAAAATAACGATATGGTAAATCAGCGTCCCGTTTTAATTTTCATCGATCCGTCGTCCAGCAAACGAGATGTGTCAAGCAGCGATGGCGACAAGATAGCAGAGACGAAATATTATCGAGTTAACGCGCGCGAAGTGGTCGCAGGAATGGCTGACGGGTGCGAGAGTGTAATGCACTTACGTCACGTGAATTTCAGACGAAACAACCGGTGGTGTAACGAAAATTTAGCGTCGTAACCGAACGTTCTAAATATAAACAGAATGGCTGTTGACCGAGAGAAAAATGCTCGACGATTTGTTCTCTTACAAGATTGAACGTCCACGGTCGACCCATTTATCAGACCCTCCTCGTGCCACGAAGAGACGAAATTCCCCAGTGCTATTTAATCGTGCGAATTATATCACGCGTATCTCGCGAATTATTACACGATAGTGATAATAAGTCAAATCTAATAAAATTTACTTCTCATTAAAAAGTCGTACCAAAACAATTACTTATTAATTATATTAATTAAACAATTATTTATTAATTCTTAAGAAGACACATATAAATAAGAAGAAATGATAATATTTGATTAGCATAATAAAAATAATATATGCCTATGATCATCCCAAAATATAAAAAGTGTAGTCTTACGTTCATTGATATATTAAGAACACATACATATTTTAACGATAGTTACAATGTAACATCATTTCTATATTATATGCAAGGTATAACAAGTATTTTTGCTCTAAGGCACAATTTGAAATCAACAACGTTCAGTTTAACAAATTATAACTTTTATTCGTTTTCCATCATGGAATAACGCGGTGGTGTCTTTCATATTGCACTGGACGTGCTTTGTAATCTACTACTATCAATATTTTGAAACATTTCAGTTAAATCTGGTGTGCACTTTCTGCTATCAAAGAATTTATAGACTGCTTTCTCCGGAATGTATCGTTGCATTGAGAGTTGATTTTCATGTATGTGCGCTAAAATTGATAAAAATTCGAGTACTCTAATGTTTATTAACTCATTTAGTAAAACAATACTTACATTGTGCCCAATGTGGAATTGTATTGTCACGTCCCGCGCTGCGCACGCGCCGTAACGTAGACTAAAACTACCAATAGCGCGAGTGAACGTTTCAATTTTTGATTCAAATAAACTTTAACAATTTGTATAGAAACTAAATTCGAGTCTCACAACCCCCACGGAATAACCCGTCACATGACGACCCCTCCACGGTAGACCTAATTATAAATAAGCGTAGCGACATAGAAGACAGAGAGATAATTCCTTAGTTCAGAATAGTTAATTCCTCAGTTCTTGGTGATTAATACCTTGGTTCTTGGCGATCAGCTCCCCAATTCTTGGCAAGTAATTTCTTTGTTCATAGCGATTAGTTCTCAATTCCTTTAGCTCTTAATTTCTCAGTTCCTTTGCCTTTCAATTCTTTAGTTCGTTAGTTTTTCGGCTCTTAGTTCCTTTAGCTCTTAGTTTTTTGCTCTCAGTTCTTAAGTTCTTTAGTCCTTTAGTTCTTTAGCTTTTAGTTCTTTGTTTCACTAGTTCGCAGTCCTTGTCAGTTTTGTTAATCCACGTGTTTGTATTTGTCAATTTGTAAATTATTGAAAATCAATTAAATTAAAATCTTGTCATTAATAAGAGTGAAAACGTATCGCGAGTGATTGTAACTTCGGGTATTCGAAATCTCAACGACAATTCTGTCAATACTCAATTAGAATAAACATTTGTTGTGGAGAATATTTGTCTAATAATATAATAGGATTAAGCGAACATTTATTTTCACCAACTTTAATCCTCTCCAGTGCCAGTACTCCTGCGCGCAGCAGGTTAGCCGAAACGTGGAGTTTAATTGCCAATCGCATTAAACATCAGACAACGCTACCATTTAATCTAAATTCAAAAATTAACGGCAACACAACCAAAACGAACCAAACAAAAACGTAACAGTATGCTTTGGTCTGGATTCATGACCTGATTCATCGTTGTCAAGTTCACCATCCAAAACGTAAGTGGTTGGACCTTGCTGTTTGGAGCCATATTTTGGCTAAAATATTGAATGAATAATAGCTTGTGCTTTTATAACAGAAGAATACTTTGATATTATTGTTTATAATCTTACCTGTGATGTAATTATCTGATGCTTAGTTTTCATTGCTTCATCCGCAGCTTGTCGTTGAGCTCTTAATTCGGCGTCTTTTCGTTTTTCAGCTTTCTGTTCTCGACGTCTTTGTTCAGCTAATATTCGCTCCGCTTTTTCTTGTTCTTGTAAACGTTGTAAACGCTGTTGCTCTTCTTGTTTTCTTCTTTCATCGACATCCTTATTCTGTTTTGCTAATAAAATTTTTTTGGCTTTTGCAATCAACTTTCGTGCTAATTTATTAGCAATCGCTTTTTCTGCAATGTTTGCATTTTCCGAAGCTTCTGTTTGTGCAGCAGCTCTAGTGTTTTGTTCTCGTGTTTTTGTTGCGTTTGTATGTATGTATTACAGTAGAATCTGATACTGTATTATCAATATTGGTAATAGTATTTTCTGGGATAGTCTCTATACGGTGATGACCCTTTTTCTTCAAAACTTTCGGCGTCTTTGTAGTTGAAGGGCCAGAGACTGATTGTGGCATTTCAGCAATTAAACTATGTAAATAATCCATAGTATCTTTAAACTAGTCGTTTTTAAATTTTTTAACATCCAAGCAATAATTATGTATATTCGATATATCTTTGGTAATCATTGCTTTAATCTCATTCTTTGATCTAGTACTCATATTTAAAATCTACAAATAAATTTGAGGCGCAAGTGTTGTCCATGATACTTGTAGCTGCTGAATGTAGATGTCGCGCTGCTGGGGTACTGCTGATTTTCTTCCGCTTTTTGATGCATCCGGTCGCCGGGATTCGAACCCGGATCCCGAAACGTTCGTAACCTAAGGCGCTAACCACTGTGCTGCCGTCGTCCGACACTAGTTAGTCTCGAGTGGTGGTTTTTGCTGTTTAGTGCCGCCACAAATTCTTTATAAGTATTTAATATATACATTAAAATATACTTTTTAATAATACGCAGCATAATGTAATATTATGGTTGAAATTATGACATATATAACAATCAATATAAACACATTATGTTTACTTCTATTAACTTAGAAGCATATATAAATTATTTAAAAAAAATATTTATATGAAATAATAATAAAATAATGAAGTAACGTTGAAAATAGAATCTAGTTTAATTATACAATACAATATACTTAAAAATACAATATACTTTAATTAACAAAATAAGTAAATAACGAAGTATTTATTAATATTATTATATAGCATTATATTAAATTATTATAATATGTCGGAGGTGAAAGAACACCGGAGTCTTTGGAATTTTGGTTAATCCCGCAACATTGTAACCTAGAGTCTACTATAGCTGTAATTAAACAATTGTAGTTATTCAATCCGATTGTAATTGTTCGCGAGTTGTGATAATGAGCTTGGGCTCGAGGCGACAGTCAGTCGCCGAACGTAGCCGCGGTCACGGGATGAACGCTTTGTCTAACAAAGGTATGGAGTAATTCTAAGCTCTCCTTAAAAGAAATATTCGTGGCGACACGCGACAGTAAACATTCCAACGGTTTCTGTCCCGTGGATCACCACACGCAGACCCTATTCTTCGAGTAAGATGATTGCCAGATGTCTTTAATCTTGTGCATTAAAATAACCTCATATCCATCCGAACTAGAGTCGATACGAAGTTCTATCGGATGGTTCGGGTCAAATACCATTAACACCGGCGCGTCGGTCAGGGCGGAAATTACCTTTTGCCTTATTTCTTCATGCCTGTCCGTCCAAGTCATGTTTTTATTATCGGAAGTAAGCGCATACAAGGGTTTCATTACCCGTGAAAATTTAGGGACGAATTTTCGGAAATAAAAGGCTAAACCTATGAACCGCCTAAGCTGTGTCACGGTCGTTAACGCAGGTAAAGAACTCAAGGCGTGCATTTTACCCGGGTTGGGACGAACTTCTCCGTCGTAAATTACATATTCCAAATAGAGTACCGATGCCTTTAGAAAAGAACATTTTGAAAAGTTAAAGGAGAATCCGGCTTACAAGGGTATCTAGTACGGTGTGCAATCCTTTTAGAGCTTGATCTATCGAGTCGGCAATAATTAGGACATCATCCAAATAGACGACAACGTACGAATGGCACGTTGGCTGTTATACGTGTTTTCAAAGGAATCTCAAGAATGATCTCTCGTTTCGTTTGTTCGCAACATCGAAATCAGCAGCCGCTGTTGAATAAAACGAAGGAAAGTGTAGTACAGATCACTCCGACCAAATGATTTCTTATGTCACCACAATTAAAAAGGGTCAAATGCTACAGAAGACTTGGCATGCGACTACTGAGGATTTCCGTAGTAAAAGCTTTGATGGTTTACAAAATTGTAGCAAGGAAGAACATAAATATTAGAATATTTAGACAAGTATTAGTTGCAAAATTATTAGGGTTGTCCGAAAATGTAAGAATCCCCATTTTCGACGGAGTCGGCATAGTATCGCCGTCCGGAAAATGACTTCCGGAAGAAACATTAAACGCGCACGCACTTATGTTTTGCAAATAAAGGACATCGAATGGATCGAACAAAGGCACGAAAGAATTCGAAGAAAACAACAACTTATTATCCAAATTGTTCATCGAGTGTAATCAATGCTGTATACTTCCTAGAATTAGGATGAATACGGATTTGGAGAAACTCACCGGCCATGTCCAGAATAATAAAATATCTCGCTTTTGCAATCTCGCGACTTGATCCGCAATGAGGGGTAAAGGATACCGATCCGCGACCTTATATTTATTTAGTTCTCGAAAATCTACCTATCATCTATTTGAACCATTGTTCGTCTTCACGAGTAACACAGGGCTCGCGAACGGTGAATTACTAGGCTTTATGATTTTTGGCTGTAATTAAGTCGCTTGTTCTCTCACGTACTATTCTGCGCTCGCGAAGTCTATTAGGACTCCTTGTACGGCGATGTTAGGATCAATTAATTGTACTTCTAACTGGCCTGTATTTTTTTGTACGAGTACTTAGGGAACCCGTAACGGATGAATCTCTGAATTTTCGGAAAGAAAGATTAATCGACTTTTGTCACTACCACGTACCTCATTGTCAACTGTTGAAGTGGTTACCACTTCTAAGAAAACTCTACATCTGGTCTTTTTTAGTTTTCTCAAGCACTAAAGCCATCGACAGCGTGTAGACAAAATACTGCGACGAAGTCAGGCCATAAACAGTAGACAGGCGACGTTGGCTTCGGGGTTTTTCAGTTATTAGGTAACACAGCTAGCGTGCGGATCTGGACCAGCTCAAATTGTATTTTTACTTATTACACTTCTATTTAAATATATTTTCTACCTTACAATTTATCCACGTGTTTTCTCTGTTTACACACCGAATAACCTCAACAGGTTATGGGCCCAGGGCTGTAAATTGCAAGGCAGCAACGTGAAGTGAATAAATTGTTAAAGTGTTGTGCTTAGTAAAATAAGGGATAGTGCTAAAATGGAATCAGCAAGTGCGAAGGTCGAGATGTTACGCGGCGAAGAAAATTGGCTCCAGTGGCGTTTTGTTATGCGTACACTTTTGGAGGAAGATGACGACCTGATCAACGTGTGTGAAGGGAATTTGTGTCATCCAGGTAACAGCGCGGAGAAAGAAATCGCTCGTGGAAGATTTTTGAAAGCAGATCGATTAGCGAGAAAATTAATCGTGACCTCAGTAGGAAAGAAACCGGTGGATTTTAACGAAGCGATGAGATCCGAAAAGAAAGTGTTATGGGAAACAGCTATGAATGATGAAATGAAATCGCACCATGAAAATAAGACGTGGGTACTTGTAGAAAAACCTAAAGATCAGAAGGTACTTAGCAATAGGTGGGTTTTAACGATAAAGCTAAATCCGGACAACTCGGAACGATACAAAGCGCGACTTGTAATAAAAGGGTGTTCACAGAAAGAAGGCATAGATTATAAGGAAACATATATTCCCGTTGCTCGGTTTGACACAATTAGATTAATGCTCAGTATTGCAGCCAAAAATAATTTACACCTCGGACAGTTCAACATTAAAACCGCATTCTTATATGGAAGTCTGAAAGAAGATATTTATATGAAACAACCTAAAGGTTATGATGATGGTACAAATCGGGTTTGTAAATTGCTAAAAAGCCTATATGGCTTAAAGCAGTCTCCAAGATGTTGGACGGAACGTTTCACAAAATTTATCTTGAACTTAAAATTTTATCAGAGTAACGCAGATCCTTGTTTTTATATTTATACAGAAGACGACAAATTAATGTTGATGACCATATACGTAGACGATGGACTGGTAGCAGCTTCAGACGAATCTTTAATTGATAAATTCTTCGATGATTTAAATAAAGAATTCAAAATTACGAGTTCGAAAGAAGTAAAGAGTTTTCTTGGACTTGAAATTAATAGATTAGAAGATGGTTCAATATTCATTCATCAGAGTAGGTATATCGAAAATATATTGGAAAAATTTAATATGAATGAGGCAAACAGTGTTTCTACACCTATCGAGACTAATTGGAACGAAAGTAACATAGGCGATAATGATTGTAACGCACCATACAGAGAAGCCGTAGGGAACTTAATGTTTTTACAAACCGTAAGTAGGCCAAATATTAGTTTTGCAATAAATATAGCGGCGAGACACTTAGAGAATCGAAACCAGTATCAATGGAAATTAGTCAAACGAATTTTGCGCTACATAAAAGGGACCGCAGACATGGGACTCTTATATACAAAAGCAGGCAGTCTCGAAACCTTTAGCGACGCTGACTATGCAGGCGACAAAGAAACAAGAAAGTCGACATCAGGCGTTGTATGTAAGTATGCGAATGCGGCCATCACATGGCAATGTAAGCGACAACAATGTATAGCTCTATCTACGACCGAAGCTGAATATGTCAGTGCAGCCTCAGGAGCGAAAGAAATTATGTGGCTAAAGAAAATATTTCTTGAATGTAAATTAGAGATCCTTAAGTATATGCTATGTGTAGACAATACTAGTGCCGTGAAATTAATTAAGAATCCAGAATTCCATCAAAGAAGTAAGCATTGGCAGATATATGTATGTAAAAGTGTTGCCAAAACCGGAGATTTGAATATTTAAGGAAAAAGCTAGGTTTGAAAAGTAAAAAAAGATATTAAGAGGTAATTGTTTGTAAACATGAGTTTTTAGGGAGGGTAATGAAGTGATTATTACTAAAAAAAAAAGAGGAAAACTCTTTACATGATCTGTTTAGCTCTAGTTTTTGTAATAAATTAATTTGTATGGAAAAGAGAAAGGCGGCGGCAAATGTATTTGAGAAGGCATTGACAAATTAATTTTCGTGATATTTACGACAAGAGTTAGAAAATATTAAGAGATAATTTGTAAATTTGAGATACTTGTTTGTAGGGATGTAGAGTTTTAGGGAGGGTGTTGAAGTGGTTACCACTTCTAAGAAAACTCTACATCTGGTCTTTTTTAGTTTTCTCAAGCACTGAAGCCATCGACAGCGTGTAGACAAAAGACTGCGACGAAGTCAGGCCATAAACAGTAGACAGGCGACGTTGGCTTCGGGGTTTTTCAGTTATTAGGTAACACAGCTAGCGTGCGGATCTGGACCAGCTCAAATTATATTTTTACTTATTACACTTCTATTTAAATATATTTTCTACCTTACAATTTATCCACGTGTTTTCTCTGTTTACACACCGAATAACCTCAACAGTAAACAAACTTCCGGAGGGTTCCTAGATAATGCGTCTGCGTTTGCGTTCGCCCTGCCTTCTTTGTATACAATATCAAATTCGAAGTCCGATAGTTTTAATTTCCATTTCCAAATTCTTGAAGTAGGATCCTTGATAGAATACATCCACACTAAAGGTTTATGATCGGTTACGATGGTAAACTTTCTTCCGTAAAGATACGGTCGGAAGTGCATTGCGTTGTAAACAATTGCCAGACACTCCTTTTCTATGGTAGAATAGTTTTGTTCGGCGGGATTTAATAGCCTTGAGGCATACGCAATCGGCAAATCCTTTCCGATTGGCCCTTGACTCAGTACACCGCTTATTGCATATCCTGATGCGTCTGTAGTAAGGTTAAAGGGTTTAGAAAAGTCTAGATATTGCAGGACGGGTTTCGTCACTAACGCTGTCTTTAAATTATTGAATGCGTTTTCCTGATCTTCTGTCCATTTAAAGGGAGTGTCTTTCTTTAATAGTTGTGTCAATGGTTTCGCGACCTTGGAGAAATCGGGTATAAATCTTCTGTAATATCCTGCTAGTCCCAGAAATTGTTTGATATTTTTCGCCCTCTTCGGTCGTGGAAATTTTGATACGGCTTCGACTTTCTTTGGGTCGTGTTTCACGCCATCCTCGCTAATTATATGTCCCAAATAATTCACCTCGTGTCGTAAAAATTCGCACTTATCAGGTTGTAATAGTAATTTAGCTTTCCTCAGTCTTTCCATTAACTTATTGAACTTAATTTCGTGTTCTTGGAGAGACGTGGAATAAATCACTATGTCATCCAGATAGACGAATAGTTCTATTCCTTGCAGACCAGATAATATTGAATTCATCAACCGTTGAAATGTTGCTGGGGCATTCTTTAATCCAAAGGGAATTTTTTTGAATTGAAAATGCCCGTATGGTGTCGAAAATGCTGTTTTGTGGGCATCTTCCTGTGACATACGGATCTGGTGAAAGCCCGATGCCAGGTCGAACGTGGAAAAATACTTTGCACTTCCTAATTGATCCAATATTTCTGTAATGTTGGGTAGTGGGAAGGCATCGCCAATCGTTTTATCGTTCAATTTTCTATGATCGATGACTAGTCTCCAGCGCTTATTTCCTTGCGAATCGGTTTTTTTGGGCACAATCCATAACGGGGAGTTATATGGAGATATTGATGGTTCCACTACGTCCGTATCTAGTAGCTCTTGGACCTGTCGATTTATTTCTTCTCGATGTATTGGCGGATATCGATACTGTTTAGTATTGATGGGTATATTGTCCGTCGTGATTATCCTATGTTCCAGAACTTCGGTTGCTTCCAATGTATCTCCTGGAATATGAAACCTACCTTGATTATTACGAATCAACTTTTTAACATTTTCCTTTTCTTCTTCGCTCAAGTGTTTGAGTCGTAGTAACTCATTTATTTTATCGTATCTACTTTCCTTCGATTTTAGAACTGTATTACACGCTGTCCTAGGAAGCGGGGAGGGATTTTCAAATTCTTTAATTACCATCGTTGGTGTTGTAAATACGTAATCTCTCGAAGTAGTATTTATTACTCTTACGTAACCTTTTCCTTTATGATTCCTCACAACTGCATTACCAAAATAGATTCCCTTGTTCGGCTCGATTCTTGGAATAAATCCCTCTTTTATCTCTGGATTAGCGATATTAATTGAACACGTTATTGAACTTCGCTTCGGTATAATTATTTTTTCTTTAGTATCGAAGGGAATATAAATATTTCCCCACTTGATATGTTTTTCCTCATAATCTAAACGAGCTTTACAACCTGCAAAAAATTCGGATCCTAGGATTCCGTCTTGATCGATTAGCAATGAATCATCGACAACATGAAAATTAACCGGATGGACCGCAACCTGTATTACCGTCTGCCCTAGGGAGACCAGGCTCGTTGCCGTAATTCCTCGCACTTCGATTGATTCCTTTTCGTCGATGATGGCTGAATCGGGTAAAACAGGTTTTTTGATAATATTGATTTCCGATCCAGAGTCTAATAATAAACTCGTCTTAGTTTTTAGATCTGGGGAAACTATTCGTGCAGTTGGGGTCGTTGGGGAATCGTTAAATTTTACTGAAATAATTCGGAGAGGTCGCCTTCCGAATCTGAATTCAACTCCTGATGATTTTCCTTCGCCGGTTGCTTGTGCTTCACTCTTTCCCTTTTGTCTTGAGATTCTGGATTCTCTGTCTGTGACCTTGTTTGGTTGTGGGATGACTCCCCCACAGTATTTAGTGGTTGTACGTTCGATCTTATAGTCGGCATTGCGTTCTCTCTGTCTCTCGTTATGGGTGGTGGAGTCGATCTCGCGGGGTGGCTGCCCTTGTCCTGTTTGTTGCCGTCGGCGCCGGTCGCCTGATTGCCGCCTGTACTCTTGGGCGATTCGGCGTATCGTTCCTTCGTGGCTCGCCCCATTCTCCCGAAGAACGTGTTTGGTTTCCCGATGGTCTCGAAGCATAGGGTACGATTAATCCGGCATCTACTCGGGCTTTAAATTTGTAACAGTCTTTCACTAAATGCCCGGGTTTTTTACAATAACTACACGTGATATTTTGTCTTGTAGTATTCGAAAAATTCTGCGATGGAGGTACCGATCTTCGATCTTGGCGGTTGTTTCTGATATTGTTGTTAGTGTT
>NW_022885121.1:0-16788 GCF_011952205.1 Bombus bifarius | reverse complement strand
TAATGATTTTTGACCCCAAATATCCAATAGAACTACATACGGATGCTAGTTCCGAAGGATTTAGGGCTATCCTAATGCATAGGGTCGAAGGTAAAAATAAAGTAGTTGAGTATTATAGCAAGCGGACTAGCCCTGCGGAATCTAGATATCATTCTTATGAGTTAGAAACGCTGGCAGTGGTAAACGCCATCAAGCATTTTCGTCACCATCTGCACGGTCGGGAATTTCTTGTTGTCACTGATTGTAATTCTCTGAAGGCATCCAGTGACAAGGTACATTTAAATGACAGGGTTTACAGATGGTGGGCTTACCTGCAAACTTTTACCTTTGACATTATGTATCGGGAAGGCAAACGAATGGCCCATGTAGATTTCTTTTCGAGAAATCCCGTAGATCTGGATCATCGTACGATCAACAAAATTGAAAGAAATCAATCTATCTGAAATTTCCGATGATTGGTTGTTAGCAGAACAACGTCGCGACCCACAAATCTCTGAGATCGTCCGTAAGTTGCAAAATGAAGAGCTCGCGGAAGATATTGCGAATACGTATGAATTACGGTCTGGTACACTCCATCGGAAAATACAGAGAAAAGGTAGAACTCTTTGCTTGCCCATTGTCCCAAGGGGTTTCAGGTGGTCCGTCATTAATCATGTGCATCAGTCCATTATGCACTTAGGTTGGGATAAAACGCTTGAGAAACTATACGAGTATTACTGGTTTGAAGGAATGGCGAAATATGTTCGCAAATTCGTTGAGAACTGTCATGCTTGTCGAGTTTCGAAGGCTAGTTCAGGTAAAGTACAAGCTGAACTACATCCCATACCTAAGACCAGCATACCCTGGCATACGGTACACATGGATATAACGGATAAATTAAGTGGTAAGAGTGACTCGAAGGAGTATATCATTGTTTTAGTTGATGCTTTCACAAAATTTGTATACCTGTATCATACTCGTAAATTAGATTCCTTTAATACCATTATAGCACTTAAGTCCGCTATATTTTTATTCGGCAATCCCTGCCGGGTAATAGCAGACCAAGGAAGGTGTTTTACGGGTAAAGATTTCCAAAATTTCTGCCGGAATAGACATATTAGACTTCACTTAATAGCAACTGGTGCGAGTAGGGCCAATGGACAGGTAGAGCGTGTTATGAGTACGCTGAAAAATATGTTAACGACGGTGGAAACGACCGGGCGATCTTGGCAAGACGCGATTGGGGAGATACAACTGGCCTTGAATTGCACTACCAATCGTGTAACCAAATCAAGTCCTCTGGAATTATTAATTGGGAAGGCAGCTAGGCCCTACGGTTTATTGTTGCCTGATAATATTGAGGAAAAGGAAGTAGACATCTTCAATGTAAGGCAACAAGCGATACGGAACATAGAGACTTGCGCCAGTTATGATAAAGACAGGTTTGACAAAACGAAAGCGAAGATAGTTAGGTTTAATCTCGGTGACTTTGTGTTACGTAAGAACGAGGAGAGAAACCAAACGAAGCTAGATCCGAAATTCAAGGGTCCATTCGTGATAACGGAAGTTTTAGAGGGGGATAGATATATTTTAAAAACTCTAGATGGCAAACGGTCATATAAGGATAGACACGACAAGTTGAGAAAGATGCCAGATGGTTGTATTCCTGCTGAGTTGGATGTCTGCGGTGATGACAGCGACGGTGATAATAACGATGCGAGCACATTGATCTCTGGGAATCATTAACGCCGCATTGTGGTCATAGTAATATACCCAGTGTAGTGTATGCGCCTTTTATAATACTCCCAGTGTAGTGTATGCGCCTTTTATAATTCTCCCAGTGTAGTGTGTGCGCCTTTTATAATTCTCCCAGTGTAGTGTATGCGCCTTTTATAACACTCCCAGTGTAGTGCTTGTATTTTTATAATATCCTCACTGGTGCCCTGCGCTTTCTATAATATCCTCACTGGTGCCCTGCGCTTTCTATAATATCCTCACTGGTGCCCTGCGCTTTCTATAATATCCTCACTGGTGCCCTGCGCTTATTATAATATCCTCACTGGTGCCCTGTGCTTTCTATAATATCCTCACTGGTGTCTTGTGCTTTTTGTTATGCATCCAACGTGGTTATGTGATTCAACAAACTGAGATCTTTGTGTGGAGTCGAAAATGATCTGTCGTGTCATTGCGGTCTGACTGGTGATTTACGGAGTGCAACTGGTACTTTGAATACAAACTATAACACTAATTTGAGTTCTTTTTCATTTCCTTGCTTGTCAAATTTTTGAACAGAGCTTTGTTGCTGAATTGGACCCTTGACTTATTTGGAACATCTAATCGAATGGTAAATAATATCAGTTACACCGAGTCTAATGTTAAAACTCTGTATTTTAGCTGCACACGAGGATGTGTGATAGTCAGTATGGCCGTGTCGGAGATGAAATGAAAACCGGAGCCTTCCCTATGCAATTTTGAGGAGGCCTTTTAATGCTTTAGCCCAGATTTTATCATAACTGTAATTAAGTAATTGTCATCTGTAATTGTTTGACATTTGTGAAAAGCGAAAGTGGGTTCGAGGTGACAACTGGTCGCTGAACGTAGCCACGGTCACGGGATAAACGTTTTGCCTGACGAAGGTGTGGATCGGTTGTATTGTTCTCCTTAGAAATCACATAGAATTGTACTTTAGAAATGTCGATATAATGGGACACACGTTGTATGAGGAATCAATCTCCAGACAGAAACTGCCTAGCAACGGCGTTTGGATCTTTCTCGATGTTTCCAAGGAGTATATAACAAACTTTTGACAGATATTGCCTAGCAACAACGATTGGAACCTTCTCGATGTTTCCAGCGAGAATATAACAAACAAATGCAGTCGGATTACGAAAAAGATTTTAATCAGAGAGGCATTCGTGTGATCGCCTTGGAAAGTGATACATCGAGTAATTTTTCCGAGTGATTCGGCAAACGTATTTTTTGTGTTATAAAATTGTTTAAAGTTTTCCCGTTGACCGTGGATTCGTTTGAACCCCGGATCATTGTTTATAGCGTAAATTAAATTCAATATTTGTAAATTTATCAATCGTTAATTTTCATTATTCGTTAAATTAGTAAATCGTAAGATATATTATTCGTTTCTTTTATTGTTCGATAAAACTTATTATTCTTTAATCTAATTAATAATTTAATTTATCATTTGTTAATCAATCATATCATTTACAAAATTCATTATTCATAATATTTGTAAAACCTTGTTTATTCGTGTAAATATATTCTCTGTTTTGTAAAACAATGGCTAATTCAAACGAAGAATCGTTACGCGCCTTAAATCCTAATGTTAACCCGACATATATATATATATATATATATATATATATATATATATATTTTGAATATTGAAATATTCAGTATTCTATATTGAAAAAAATATGAAATTAACATGATATATACATTACTACATAAGTTATATATAAAATATGTATATTATACCCTTGCCTACTGACTGATATGAATTTCTTTCGGTCTCGAATGCGTTAAAAGAGAGCGCAAAGAAGTCGAAATTACTTATTGTAATTAGTAAAACGACCTGAGAGGCAGACAGATACAAGAAAGAAGGAATATTATATTAGCGGCATTATCATGTTTTTGCTCTCTTTAAGTCTTTCATCGAGACAGACAATCTACAGGTATTAATCGACCAATTTCTCCAAGCTGATAACTTCGAATTGATGTTTATATATAAGAAGTGTTATGTGTTAATCTGTCTAAATGTTTAAAAGGTGTTATAAATTAAATGTTGTTAAACGATACGTAATTGCCTTTTGATCGTAAATTTTACTATCAAGGGGTCTTTTATGTATGCGTAATCATTGTGAATTATAACAATTTATGTGATCGATATTAAAGGTGTTTAAAAGCATGTATTTTTTTCTATATTATTATTCTCCTATATTATTATCCTATATTATTATAGCATTCCTATATTATTATAATATCCAATTACATGTTGATACACAAGATATACAGATTATTATTTATAACGTTTTAGTTTTCTTAATTGAGTCATTCATTTAGTACAAATGATAAGAAATTAGTAATAATTCACAAAAAAAGGATATCGTAGTAGAAATATTATAAAAAAACATTTTCTGTTTTAGTGTAGAGTTACTCCTTCTTACAGACAGTGTCGTACAAATCTGTACGTCTCTGAGAAAATGTAGGTATCCGAGCCCTTACTTCCTCAACAACTTTTAGATCTGATAGAAAAAAGAAACATACGAAATAATAAGTAATGCTTACTAATAAATTCAACAAATACAAAGGAAGATGGCTAAATCGATAAATTAACGAGACTAAAAATTAATTACATCATGGATCTCTCGCTTTTAATTTTAAGCTGTAAATTACCGATATCGGTGACTGCCATATTCTCTTGAGTTTCCAAATCGTAAAGAATCTTTCCCCAGGGATTGGTCAACTGTGTATGTCCCCATGCGACGTAACTTGCTTAAGGAACACGAGCCGGTGATATGCAGGCAACGTATAATTGATTATCATTCGCTCTGGAACGCTGAAGTAATGACCAGTGCAGTGGTCCAGTGGTCATATTGAATGCCGCTGGATATATCAGCATTTGGCAACCTAACCCAGAGAAGCAGGAAATATGAAGCCACCGAATACCAATTAACTTCGTAGTTGCACGGTTCACATTCCATCATTTCTGAATATGCGAGGACAGTCCTCTTATTGTGCTTTTAATTCTTTTATTTGTTTCATTTTCAGCAAATATACTGGTTTTTTAAATTAAGCTTCTTTTTATACAGAGTTGCAGATTATATTAATTTTATATAGAATATATTTAAGAAAGATATTTAATTTTTTGCTAGTTAAGTATTGATCGATTAAGTTACTGTACCTTTGTTCCGATAAATGCGTGCCATTTCCTCGAATCTAATATCATAGCAAATGCCAATACCTATTTTGCAGCCCTTCACATCGAACGTCGTTAGGGAGTTACCAGGACTGAGTGAATCACTCTCTCGAAAAGTAATCTTATTAGGAATGTCGATGTCGAATAGATGTACCTAATAACATAAAAATGTGGTCGCTAATTATATTGCTGCAACTTTTGTAATTTAATATCAAAGTTACCAACTCCTAAACTTTAATTATTTTTTATTTAATAACTGACAGCGTTTTTATCACTTTCTTTTATTAAAAAATCTTATCATTTAATAATGTTTAAAAAGGAGAAAAAATAAGTATAATAATATTTTAAGTATGTGAAAAATTTATACAACAACAAACACATTACAACAAAAATGGGCGTTTCCCGTATCATAACGTATTTTATAAACCGTAAATTATAGAATTGGTTATAGTATACGTATGTACATATGTATATTCCTAAATTATTCCTAGATAGAGTCACTTTCTTCACCCCGATATTTTCAAATTCAAAGCCATAAAGGAATATATTACTTACCTTTCGGTGTCTTGCTATCAAAGTTCCATCGGGACCCCAAATAGTACAGGTATTGTACAATTTATCGCCCTCTATTTCAGGCATCGTACCACCAACTACATAGATGTTGTTTTCTTTAGCTGCGTTCGATGAAGCAACGCTCGTTTCACCATCAGGAATACTCTCGGCGTATTTTGGAAAGTACTCTGCATTGCAATATTTCAATTAATGAAAAATAACTGTCTTTTCTTCCAACCATAAATTAAATTGAAATGTTTGTCAGTTTTTTATTTTCTAAATTATCAAAATAACTAAGTTTTATATTTCGACTTAATTAAATATGCAATTTCTTAGCTAATAGTATATATAATAAATTGTTTCTACAGGTTCAAAATGAAAAATGAATATTTAGAAATATTTAATTACGACAATGCTATTTGTGTTAGCATCAGTGGCTTGTTTCAACGACTTTGCTAGTACTTTTTGAAACATAAAGTTAGTTTTCAATTAACACTTATACTAGAGGCGGAATTATAAATGCAAAATAATTGATAATACTAATTTATAAGTACCTAATTATTAGTATGTTAAAAAATATATTTATACAAAAATCACGATAATCATGAAAATGGGGAAATCCTATATTCTCGAATCAATTCACAATTTATTTTGTATATTAATTAGATTCCGCGCTCATCAGTACGTACTCACTGGCGACATCGAGAAAATGTATCGGCAATTCCTCGTACGACCAGAGGATCGGAAATATCAAAGGATATTATGGCGCAACGCGAGTGGAGAAACAGAAACATATGAGCTTAACACCATAATACTCTTATCATAGAAATAGAAGCAGTCCTCAATTCCCGCCCGCTAACTTCTATCTCCACCGATCCAAATGATCTCCTAGCCCTCACTCCCGGACATTTCCTCATTGGCGATTCATTAATGTGCTTACGTGATCGAGATTTCAGGGACATTCCATCGAACCGACTCTCCAAATGGCAGCATATCCAACAGCTTAAACAACATTTTTGGAACCGCTGGCATAAGGAGTATTTGAACGAGCTAACCAACCGCAATAAATGGAGCAAGGGTGGACACAGCATCCAAAAGGGCACAATCGTCATCCTCAGAGAGGACAACGTTCCCTCCATGCATTGGCCTCTGGGCCGAGTTATCAAGGTTCATCCAGGCGCCGATGGTGTCATCCGGACAGCTACAGTTCAGACGGCAAAGAGCATTTTGGATCGGGGCGTCAAAAGGCTTGTCCCACTGCCAATTCAACCCGATCTCGAGAAACCCGAACAACTAGCCACCGAGACGAAATAAGATGGGAACTTCAACCACACCTCGCTAGTTTGATCGGTACCCTCTCAACGGGGGGAGAATGTTACGCCATGCGGCTTACCATAGGTCATATTCTTAACTATCGATAGCGCCACTATAATGTCGCAGACGGATCGTCGCGTCTGCCCGGCAAACAAACATTGTAGTGGCAAGCGCGTGGTTCATTAAGCAGGGCGACTTCCAGAAACGTCGACTCGTGGCCCGTATTTTACCTCGCAGTAAAAGAATGTGGCGTGATCCGAACGTAGTGGGGGTCGCCTTCCAGAAAAAACGAAAAAATCGAAAGGCGTTCAGAACTTTTCGAGAAGTCGAACCGTCAACACATGTGGTATGTCGCGCATTACTTATCAACCAAAACGCAGTTACATTTTTTTTGTTCCATTTATATCTTTCTAGTTAATAAGTTGTTGAAATAAACATTAATTTATTTGTGTTAATTCTGTGGAATTTCATTGAACTACCCTTATTATCATAATCGAAATAAGGGGATCGATCAGTTCGTGGCGTCGATTATTTAATCGTAACGGGAACTTACAACTCTCGTTGACGTGCTATCTCGCGATCGCGTCTCTCCGCGAACGGTCGAAACAAAATGATTCACTAAAAACTGTCCTGAATTCCTAAGAATTTATTTACCGCAAAACTGACAAAGTGTTTATTTAAAAAATGAGGTTGAAGGTAGTCCTTTTCTTTCATTTCATTCATTCTCATTTTCTTTCTTAAGTATGGCTAACACAATATCTAATCAATTAAAATTTTATATTTTCACGTGAAAAGTTTCTTTAGATAATTATTATCAACATGATGACTAACTCTTACGGATTAATACGTGTCTGTAGGGCAATCCGGTGGACTTGATCGGCTTTTTACTTCGAAAGTTGAGTAATCGGTGTCGCTTTCTTGCGCATCTTTGAACTGTATAAATGTTTTAAAATTGTTTGATCCAGAATGTACCACGCCGGACAATCAAGAAGGCAGGTGCCTTGACTACAGAAAATGTAAACCTCTGCAAGAAATATGGCAGATACAGTACCGTACAGCCACCGATTTTTATAGACGATCAGTGAGCAGATACCAGGGCAATGTTACGATCGTTTGCTGTCCGGACGATCCAAACAAAGAGAAGAGAGAAATTTTAATAAAAACTGTGTATAAGTATAAGGCTTGGCGACCACCATACTGTGGTTTTAGCAACGTCTCTCATACCAGGGTGGTCGATGGTAAACCAGCTGAACTTGGTACGTTTTATGTCTTTCTTTCCGATTAATAATAAGCCATTTACTGCAAAGAATGAACTTTAAAGGCATTAAACAGCACATCAATGTACATTTCAATTAGACTAAATAATAATGCTATGATTTTATCGGTAGTAACTTTACTTATTAACTTGAATTATTTCTTTCTTTTACTTCATGTTAGGAAGAGTATCTTTTTGCTTGAAATAAAAAATTGATATAGGAGTAATAATATGGATAGAGATCAAAAACTGTTAGGGCAGAAATTACACGTTTGAACTTTATAGTTCAGTATAGTTCAAATAGAAATTATATAGAATTATTTAATAATTTGTATTCCACTGGAATAAAAATTTAATTTCTGTCTTTATCAAATCTCTATTTCAGAGTATTTGTACGTATGTACTTATCGTCTGCTATATGATCGAATATCAAATAGATAATAATCGTTGTTACTCATTATGTGAGAAAAAATTATGTATATTCACAACTATGACTATTGCATTTTAGGCGCTTGGCCATGGATCGCTGCATTAAGTTTTCGTAATCCCCGAAACCCAGACAAACCACTATGGAAGTACGGAGGTTCCCTGATAACGGCTAGGCATGTTTTGACCGCAGCACATTGTGCACATATGGATGGAATAGAAAACATACGCAATCATAATATTGCCATTCTTAGATTGGTGGAGGAGGTGCCATTTTCGAGTAAGTCCTCAAATATATATATATGTATATATATATATATATATGCTATTGAGTATTACTGAAGTATCATATCCTGAAATTTCTTATTGTACACATATATTGTGTCATAAAGCGTGTACAATTCTTTCTCATACTTTTGGTCATTCGTTTCCTGCATTTTCATTTATTTTTTTATTTTTCAGGGTACGTATATCCCATTTGTACGAAAGAGCCCCTACGAAAGAGCAACTTCGTCGGCTATAACCCCCTTGTTGCTGGATGGGGAGCGTTAAGATATAGTAAGTGATATCAATTTTATAATAAAATTAAACAGCTCCAGTCTTAAATATCTTTCTTATTTTCTTCGTAGGACGACCACGACGTAATGCATTAATGGAAGTACAAATGCCAGTGATTAAGAACGTCGAATGCAAAATAGCTTATTCCAAATTTCCTAATGCACCTGATATCACTGATGGTATAATATGCGCCGAACATGCTCAGGGTGGAGAGGATTCTTGTACGGTAATTAAGTTACAGAGTTACTACAAACTATACGGTATCTGAAGACACGTCAATTCGAATTAACATCAAATCGACGTCTTAAACATTAGAAATAATAGATAAACACAATTTAATAGTTTTGCCCACTTCTCACACCTCATTATGGTATTTAATCTAATTTCCTTCTAATCTTAGTTTTGCTCAAAATACATATAACATGTACATTATAAATTGGAGTATTTCAATACACAAATCAATAGAAGATTATTACTGTATATAAGTATAATTTCAATACAATTCGATCGATATATTTCAGTATCTTTGATTAAAAATTTAACGATCCTTTCAGGCTGACCGCGGCGGACCACTGCTGATACAACATGAATGAACCTCGTATTTAATAGGTATTGTGTCTTATGCTTATATGTGTGGCACAGCTGGGTATCCCAGCGTTTACACTAGGGTCACATCGTTCCTTGACTTCATTCTCCAAGCGATGCAATAATATGATATTACTGTTCCATAAATATCATTGTGTAAAAAACGTAAAGTTGGATTTTCTTATTGTGGAGATAAGAAACAGCTCAAATTTACATTGTTTTGTACGTTACAAATTATAGGCTTAAAATGTACGAAATGTAACTTTGAAACGACACTAATTTTTTACGCACGATAAACCTCCACGACTTAGGTATGTAAAGATGATAAACGTATATTAATTCTATTAATTTGGTAATAATAAACCAACTTTCTGAGAAGTTCTGTAAATTACGTTTCTGTTGAAATCAAGAGAATAATGGAATATTCCACTTAGATCGTATACTTCTTGTATGTACATACAAAATTTTCCGGCTAATCTAAAACACTTCATAAGATAGAGAGCTTCTGGAAATTCGGACACAGAGAGTACATAAAATACAAGATAAGTCTCGTGTCTTTCAAAATTATTTTTTATTCGCTAAAAACGTCCTGTGTATTCATGCAATCACATGCAACCTGGAAACTTCACTTATTTTTTATCACTTTCCAATTCAATACACTGTTTCTGCATTTTTGACTATATGTAAGAGAAATTTCCATTCAGCCAAAGGTGTACTTACAGATTATAGATTCCTATACGACTCTCGGTAATAATTTATCCGCACTCCAGATAGTTAAAACTTCTGTCGACCGTATTGATCCATCTGCACTCTTCGTATGACGTCAATATCTGTTCAGTGCTGCTGCGTAGGTTTCATTGTGTTACGTCAATTCGTTTGTGACCGTTGCGCGAGTAATGGCGCTTTGCAATGGTGATTTGCAGGAAAACAGTGCAGGATGCTGTGATTCGTTTCTTGTGGTCGGAGGGTTATGTTTGATGCCTATATTTATCAAAGATTTAATGCACATTATGGAGAAAGTGTTTTGTTACGAAGTGTGTTTGAATGGGCACAAAAGTTCAAAGAAGATCGTACAAGTGTTATGAAAAAACAGCTGGACGCCCGTCCACTTCCACGATGACAACATTGAACGTGCTATCTATGGAATAGACGAGTGACACTGGATAATGTGGCAAATCATTTGCAAATCAGCCACGGCTCTGCTTATGCAATAGTGCACGACAGATTTGGGTTTTAAAAAGTTTGTGCGAGATGGATGCCGAAAAAGCTGATGAAAAGGTGAAGACGACGATGCATTCGTGGTTTGCAGCTCAGCCCAAAACATTTTTTAACGAGAAAATACGAAGGTCCTTCAGCAAATGGACAAAGTGTATACAGAAATTGAGTGATTATGTCAAAAAATGATGTATGTCTTTTTTGACAATTGCTTAAAATAAATTCTACACCGACAGAGCGGGTAACTTTTTACTCACCCTTGTAAGACACTTAAATTTCCAATCTATTATGATGAATAAAAGAGCTTATACTATTAAATCTAATTGTATTTTGTTGCATGAGAGTACACGTGTATGTGATGTACATTACCTTTATATCCCCTTGAACGCTTCAATATTGCGCATATATACTATATTTTGTGCAGCTTCTATAAAATTTTGTATGTTTGTTTAGACTGTTAATCCAGAGGCTGGAGTACAAAGAAGTGGCACAATGATGTGGGCTGATGACATTTATAATTATCAAGGAATCACCCCTACATTCGCTCAGGTATATATCGTTGACTATAATGTATTTAACATATATGATTGTTAGAATATTAATAATTAATTTTTAATTCTATCAGAATTTTAATGAAACTGTCCCTGGGGAAGGAAGAACTGATACCTTGATATCAGGGTTTGTACATCCTATATATACGACAAATTTTAGAACATTATATAACGAAGAACCAGATCGTCGTGGCCATGTGATGTGAATAAAAGGACTTGAATTTGATTATATTTTTATAATGTTAGATAACATAACTAAGTATCTTCACAGTAAGATAGGATGACATGGTTTACATGATCTTAATGTTGTTCACTTGAGTGATGATATTATAAGGAAAAGTGTAATATCACAGGTAGGATGATTCATAATTTAGAACTACTAACTCATGTATGTATTAAAAATTAAAGAAATATATTAAATTTTATAGGATATTTATGTTTAGTAACCAGTAATTCAGAGATTGGTATTCATGGTTACTATAACGAGGCTGTAGAAACGCACCCTTTCTTCTTTGCAAATGGTCCTGTATTTATGTCTAAGTCGAAACTGGAACCTCTGAATAATTTAGATTTATTCTTGTCATTTTCTAAAATACTTATCTACAGTATACCATAAGGAATGATACCGTATCACACATAATCAAGTGCCTTAAGAAACATCAACAGGATATCACAGTAATCCCTTATCGACTGATATGTAAGTAAAAGTTATGTGTCATTGTTATACACAGTTATGTGTTAGTGTTATACACAGTTATTTATCATTTTCTATTAATTCAGTTGTAGCCACTACAATATCTATGACACCGATAGTAATTATAAGAACAATAATGATGTTCTATAAGAGGAAATGATGATTAGGAACAAAAACTTACAGGTAAGTCAAAGTATATGTTATTTGCCATTTGAAAAGAAAGTTACTAACTTAGAATTTTTTGATAAATAATAATTGTGCAAAATATATTGGATTTCAAATTTGTCAAAAATTGAAATTTAAGAAGCATTGTAATAATATAACATTAATATTTTGATTTTTCAGGAGATATCATGCGGTGGATGGATAATATGTAAAAAATATTAAGCAGTATATGAATTTTCATATTGCGTAGAGATAACAAAATGAATTTTAAAAAATGTCGATATGGTAATAAGAAATAGCATCATGACAAAGAATATATAAACACAGTTTCATTTTTTATAAATAAAAATTTGTTGTTCCAGATTTTGAAATATAGTGAAACGTTTAATTAGTATCTTAATATCTTTAAATAATTATTATTTTAGAATCAATTGTAATTGTATCATACGTACTTTTGAATTCGTGCAAGAACATATGTAATTTTGAAGTAGTTATTATTAGGAAATTGTTAGACGCGAACAGTATGCGAAAAGTTAGTATGCAGTGTAATAATTATCGATCAAAACACAAGAATTAAATTCTTGAGGAAAAAATTTCCGGAATTTCTTATTTACATGATTATAAAGAAATCCATAATAAAAAGGAGCTGCTTTCTAATACTTCTCTTCCTTGTAATGCCTACGTTAATAATAACGAGGTTCGACTTTTTGTTTTTAGAGCGATACTGGAAAATTTGAAAGTACAGTACCATTGGGAAGAAAATCACGATATTGAAAACGATATTTGCAAGTAAATTTCCAAAAAATCTGTTTTCAAATTTTCGCTTTCTATTTCACATTAAAAGAAAGGGCTGCCTTCTTTCTCTGCAAGACAAAACAAACATTCTGAATCTCGTATCAATGAATGATGTCAATAAGTTATTTTTCTTTTCAGATTGAACAATATTCCAGATTTATTCATAATTTCATACTACGCGAAGAATAGACTTTCATGGGTATATAAAGGAAATATTAAGTATAGGAAAACTCTTTTTCGTTGTAGGTGACATATGCTTCACGGTTGAACACATGTATTTTTGAACACATAAATGAAAAAGTACTCTTATGGAGAAAAAGAATTGATACCTTCGATTGACATTAGATAATGTATATAAACTTATGAACAATCACTATCGGTTTGTATTTTAGGTGCACACGCAGATTTGTTGGAGTTCTTATAAAATGTACATCCTGTACGAACGTTTTATTCTTCCAAATTTTACTATACTATGTCTCATATAATAACTATATGGATTAAACGTAATATAAATGATCCGAAAATAGACTCGAACGACATTAATTGTCTTTCTATTTATATCAATATCGAAAATACAAGTAAAGCTGGAACAATAGTATGCAAGAATGGACTATTTATTATTTTAAACCAAATCATAGCATATTCAGAATGCACAGTATTATCATGAAATGTAAATGAATCAGTTGTAAACGAACGATTTTACTGTAAAATCGTTGCCTCCTTTTTTTCATCTGAAATATAGCAGCAATGAGTACATTCTTTTAATATATAATAAAACGAGATATCTTTATAAAGTTACATATGTCATCACCGGTAACTGTTATCTCGTATGACATCAAATATACCGTTAGTATGGAATGATATTTTTATGAAGATATACTTTAATGATAGATTTTATGAATGAAACGTTATATAAGAAAAATTATCTCTTGTTATTCTATGATGTGTAGTAGCTAATGAAGATTAATTTTACAAAGTATTGGAGCAAAAGAGAATTAAAAAATTAAAAAGATCTAAATAAGATTGTTCGTGTGGCTTAATTATCTCAATTCTGGTACACCACTTGTTACATTCTAACTAATTAGCGCTAAACAATAACTTGCAAATATTAAAGATATTAACACCTTAATATTAACACCTAAAGGTTTTCAAGAAATTTTATAATATTTGATTATTGTATATCTAGTCATTGATTGATAAAATTTCTTGTATAAGCATAGATCGAGGTTGACATCATACGCAGATTGCATATCATTGACAGGTATCGTTTTAATTTATTTTATGGCTAGAATCATTTGAATATTATACGAATAATTATTTCCATTCGAACGATTAATAAATCACGTAACTATAAAAGATATATTATGAAAAAGACGTGACGAAACAAAAAAATATTGGAAATTCCGTTGTCATTAGATCAATTATTTTTGCAATGATTTTTATTTCCATGTAATTACATATGAAATGGGTAATTCATTAACATTTCCTCGAATCGAATATAATTCGTTACACTTCACAACGATTCAAATAATGGACGGGAAATATATAATAACTTTCCTGTCCTTGCGTTAAAATAGTACTGTACAAATCAGATGATACAGGAAATACCCAAAAAACCCAATTACATCCACAGTGCATGACAGCACACTTGCAATGGATTTTTGTGATTTCAATGTCACAGACAATGACACAACTAATCAGAACACGTTCGAGGCTATAGACATTGAAATTACCGCGTGTTTAATACGTTTAAAGCATAAATCTAAATTTCATGCGATTATTTCTTTGTACATTGTGAAACTCTTAAATTATCTTAATCGAATAAATAATCCTAATGTAATAAAACATCTTGAAATAGACCTAGATATCTGAAACAGAAACTCGAAGGATAAGAAATCCTAAAAGGTACTAATCCTAAAATAACAAACTCCTAAATAATAAACAAGTGATAAAACCTGTTATAAATAATAAAGCTTACCTGGACTAATCAAATCCTAACTAATCGAAAATAAAATAAGGCAAGCAATTCTTAATCTTTCAAGTAATTTTTCCGAAAACACAGAAAGATAGAGAAATTAAAAAGACGTAGCACAAATTGCAGCACAATGAAAGTTTCAGAGCGATGAATACGATCGTATTAAACTAAATAATTTTCAAAAGTGAAATTACACTGAAACGTATATCGATGATATTTGTCATTTCTACGATCTGTTTCGCTTGATCGTGCTTCTTTTCTGATGTAAATTCAATTTATAATACGAACTAAGTTTCCTTTATTATTATTAGTCCTGCGTCTTTTTAATTCGTCACTTCTTTTATTTCAGAACAATGACGGGCTCCAAGATGCTGTTCGGATGTTTGGCGTTAATTGCTTTTCTGCATCCATTAGTTCACGTTTGTACTTCGAGTAGTACAGCTCAAGGTTTGTACTTCGAGTTGTCTTTTTCCATGCACTTCAAATTCCAATACGATCTGGTCACGTGGCCTTCGTACAATTTCGAAATTTTACCTGTTTGGTAATCGTCAATGAAAAAAGAAGTTATGCGTGACCTCAACACATTGAAACAATTTTTATGATTTTTTATTTGCCGGTTGGTCAGCAAGTTAATGGAAACATTTCACTTAATTATTCGCGTTAATTTCTTCGGTTTAACTTTTGGGAAATGTTTCGTTAGCTTCGGGAATATTCCAACGATTCGTTTTACGTACAAAATAAGCATGATAAATATTACATTACGGTAATGTAATATCGGAATATATTAAAGGTGTAATTTTGTCCGATTAATTATAATTTATTAATAATGGATTGAAAATACAGATATTAGTTAGACAGAGAAACGATGTTTGATTAACAGGAAAACTAAATGCAACGCTCGTATTTTTTATATTTGGTAACTCTCTCTCTCTCTCTCTCTCTCTCTCTCTCACTAGCAACTCTAACACTCGACAATTCTAACGACTCTATGCTTCGACGTCTCGATCAACTCTGACCCTCGCCAATGCATTCCTGCTCGGTCGTGCTCGCTCTTGCTCTCGTCCTCTCACACACACACACACACGCACACACGCACACGCACACGCACACGCACACGCACACGCACACGCACACACTTTCTGGCTCACATGCTCTGGCCTCTCGATTGCCACTCCTTGAAATATGAAACCGTACTTCTGTTTTGACGCTGTTTATCTTTTCTCGCGTCACTGTTACTAGGCGCTCTTGGATGTAAACAAACTACAAAAAGACGACGTACACGGTGTTTTCTAATTTCAGCCGATCTTCAATCAAAGCTATTCTACGATATTACAGAATTATATTTCCCCCTTTTTAATTAAGTATATGTCGGAGAAGCAGGGGGGATAGGGTTGTCGGTGTTTGAGGAGTCTTCGTTGAAGGTAGCCATCGTTGCGGTGTAACGAAGATACGATTTATTGACACAGGTATGAATAACACAGGTTTGACAATCTATCACGGCGGTGAGACGTTCGCGACACTAGTGGCAGTGATCTCAGGTTCAATAACGAATCCGCGGTCAACGGGATGACAGATAGGCGTTCTCGCTGAATCTAAGTCTGACTCGTAAACGATAATTGCTGAGCGTAAAGACGTTACTCTTTAGTCGACGGGAGCGCGTCAAAGAATGCGCGTCCCGTCCCGATTATTCCACAGAGGAAAACTATACTGGGGTGTGTCTAAGGACACGAGATCATCGGATTCGTCGAGGAAAGCCTGCGTTTAGGAAGTAAGGGAAATTGACGTTGCTGC
>NW_022885120.1:0-53300 GCF_011952205.1 Bombus bifarius | reverse complement strand
TGAATTATAACAATTTATGTGATCGATATTAAAGGTATTTAAAAGCATGTATTTTTTTCTATATTATTATTCTCCTATATTATTATCCTATATTATTATAGCATTCCTATATTATTATAATATCCAATTACATGTTGATACACAAGATATACAGATTATTATTTATAACGTTTTAGTTTTCTTAATTGAGTCATTCATTTAGTACAAATGATAAGAAATTAGTAATAATTCACAAAAAAAGGATATCGTAGTAGAAATATTATAAAAAAACATTTTCTGTTTTAGTGTAGAGTTACTCCTTCTTACAGACAGTGTCGTACAAATCTGTACGTCTCTGAGAAAATGTAGGTATCCGAGCCCTTACTTCCTCAACAACTTTTAGATCTGATAGAAAAAAGAAACATACGAAATAATAAGTAATGCTTACTAATAAATTCAACAAATACAAAGGAAGATGGCTAAATCGATAAATTAACGAGACTAAAAATTAATTACATCATGGATCTCTCGCTTTTAATTTTAAGCTGTAAATTACCGATATCGGTGACTGCCATATTCTCTTGAGTTTCCAAATCGTAAAGAATCTTTCCCCAGGGATTGGTCAACTGTGTATGTCCCCATGCGACGTAACTTGCTTAAGGAACACGAGCCGGTGATATGCAGGCAACGTATAATTGATTATCATTCGCTCTGAAACGCTGAAGTAATGACCAGTGCAGTGGTCCAGTGGTCATATTGAATGCCGCTGGATATATCAGCATTTGGCAACCTAACCCAGAGAAGCAGGAAATATGAAGCCACCGAATACCAATTAACTTCGTAGTTGCACGGTTCACATTCCATCATTTCTGAATATGCGAGGACAGTCCTCTTATTGTGCTTTTAATTCTTTTATTTGTTTCATTTTCAGCAAATATACTGGATTTTTAAATTAAGCTTCTTTTTATACAGAGTTACAGATTATATTAATTTTATATAGAATATATTTAAGAAAGATATTTAATTTTTTGCTAGTTAAGTATTGATCGATTAAGTTACTGTACCTTTGTTCCGATAAATGCGTGCCATTTCCTCGAATCTAATATCATAGCAAATGCCAATACCTATTTAGCAGCCCTTCACATCGAACGTCGTTAGGGAGTTACCAGGACTGAGTGAATCACTCTCTCGAAAAGTAATCTTATTAGGAATGTCGATGTCGAATAGATGTACCTAATAACATAAAAATGTGGTCGCTAATTATATTGCTGCAACTTTTGTAATTTAATATCAAAGTTACCAACTCCTAAACTTTAATTATTTTTTATTTAATAACTGACAGCGTTTTTATCACTTTCTTTTATTAAAAAATCTTATCATTTAATAATGTTTAAAAAGGAGAAAAAATAAGTATAATAATATTTTAAGTATGTGAAAAATTTATACAACAACAAACACATTACAACAAAAATGGGCGTTTCCCGTATCATAACGTATTTTATAAACCGTAAATTATAGAATTGGTTATAGTATACGTATGTACATATGTATATTCCTAAATTATTCCTAGATAGAGTCACTTTCTTCACCCCGATATTTTCAAATTCAAAGCCATAAAGGAATATATTACTTACCTTTCGGTGTCTTGCTATCAAAGTTCCATCGGGACCCCAAATAGTACAGGTATTGTACAATTTATCGCCCTCTATTTCAGGCATCGTACCACCAACTACATAGATGTTGTTTTCTTTAGCTGCGTTCGATGAAGCAACGCTCGTTTCACCATCAGGAATACTCTCGGCGTATTTTGGAAAGTACTCTGCATTGCAATATTTCAATTAATGAAAAATAACTGTCTTTTGTTCCAACCATAAATTAAATTGAAATGTTTGTCAGTTTTTTATTTTCTAAATTATCAAAATAACTAAGTTTTATATTTCGACTTAATTAAATATGCAATTACTTAGCTAATAGTATATATAATAAATTGTTTCTACAGGTTCAAAATGAAAAATGAATATTTAGAAATATTTAATTACGACAATGCTATTTGTGTTAGCATCAGTGGCTTGTTACTCAACGACTTTGCTAGTACTTTTTGAAACATAAAGTTAGTTTTCAATTAACACTTATACTAGAGGCGGAATTATAAATGCAAAATAATTGATAATACTAATTTATAAGTACCTAATTATTAGTATGTTAAAAAATATATTTATACAAAAATCACGATAATCATGAAAATGGGGAAATCCTATATTCTCGACTCAATTCACAATTTATTTTGTATATTAATTAGATTCCGCGCTCATCAGTACGTACTCACTGGCGACATCGAGAAAATGTATCGGCAATTCCTCGTACGACCAGAGGATCGGAAATATCAAAGGATATTATGGCGCAACGCGAGTGGAGAAACAGAAACATATGAGCTTAACACCATAATACTCTTATCATAGAAATAGAAGCAGTCCTCAATTCCCGCCCGCTAACTTCTATCTCCACCGATCCAAATGATCTCCTAGCCCTCACTCCCGGACATTTCCTCATTGGCGATTCATTAATGTGCTTACGTGATCGAGATTTCAGGGACATTCCATCGAACCGACTCTCCAAATGGCAGCATATCCAACAGCTTAAACAACATTTTTGGAGCCGCTGGCATAAGGAGTATTTGAACGAGCTAACCAACCGCAATAAATGGAGCAAGGGTGGACACAGCATCCAAAAGGGCACAATCGTCATCCTCAGAGAGGACAACGTTCCCTCCATGCATTGGCCTCTGGGCCGAGTTATCAAGGTTCATCCAGGCGCCGATGGTGTCATCCGGACAGCTACAGTTCAGACGGCAAAGAGCATTTTGGATCGGGGTGTCAAAAGGCTTGTCCCACTGCCAATTCAACCCGATCTCGAGAAACCCGAACAACTAGCCACCGAGACGAAATAAGATGGGAACTTCAACCACACCTCGCTAGTTTGATCGGTACCCTCTCAACGGGGGGAGAATGTTACGCCATGCGGCTTACCATAGGTCATATTCTTAACTATCGATCGCGGCACTATAATGTCGCAGACGGATCGTCGCGTCTGCCCGGCAAACAAACATTGTAGTGGCAACCGCATGGTTCATTAAGCAGGGCGACTTCCAGAAACGTCGACTCGTGGCCCGTATTTTACCTCGCGTAAAAGAATGTGGCGTGATCCGAACGTAGTGGGGGTCGCCTTCCAGAAAAAACGAAAAAAATCGAAAGGCGTTCAGAACTTTTCGAGAAGTCGAACCGTCAACACATGTGGTATGTCGCGCATTACTTATCAACCAAAACGCAGTTACATTTTTTTTGTTCCATTTATATCTTTCTAGTTAATAAGTTGTTGAAATAAACATTAATTTATTTGTGTTAATTCTGTGGAATTTCATTGAACTACCCTTATTATCATAATCGAAATAAGGGGATCGATCAGTTCGTGGCGTCGATTATTTAATCGTAACGGGAACTTACAACTCTCGTTGACGTGCTATCCCGTGATCGCGTCTCTCCGCGAACGGTCGAAACAAAATGATTCACTAAAAACTGTCCTGAATTCCTAAGAATTTATTTACCGCAAAACTGACAAAGTGTTTATTTAAAAAATGAGGTTGAAGGTAGTCCTTTTCTTTCATTTCATTCATTCTCATTTTCTTTCTTAAGTATGGCTAACACAATATCTAATCAATTAAAATTTTATATTTTCACGTGAAAAGTTTCTTTAGATAATTATTATCAACATGATGACTAACTCTTACGGATTAATACGTGTCTGTAGTGCAATCCGGTGGACTTGATCGGCTTTTTACTTCGAAAGTTGAGTAATCGGTGTCGCTTTCTTGCGCATCTTTGAACTGTATAAATGTTTTAAAATTGTTTGATCCAGAATGTACCACGCCGGACAATCAAGAAGGCAGGTGCCTTGACTACAGAAAATGTAAACCTCTGCAAGAAATATGGCAGATACAGTACCGTACAGCCACCGATTTTTATAGACGATCAGTGAGCAGATACCAGGGCAATGTTACGATCGTTTGCTGTCCGGACGATCCAAACAAAGAGAAGAGAGAAATTTTAATAAAAACTGTGTATAAGTATAAGGCTTGGCGACCACCATACTGTGGTTTTAGCAACGTCTCTCATACCAGGGTGGTCGATGGTAAACCAGCTGAACTTGGTACGTTTTATGTCTTTCTTTCCGATTAATAATAAGCCATTTACTGCAAAGAATGAACTTTAAAGGCATTAAACAGCACATCAATGTACATTTCAATTAGACTAAATAATAATGCTATGATTTTATCGGTAGTAACTTTACTTATTAACTTGAATTATTTCTTTCTTTTACTTCATGTTAGGAAGAGTATCTTTTTGCTTGAAATAAAAAATTGATATAGGAGTAATAATATGGATAGAGATCAAAAACTGTTAGGGCAGAAATTACACGTTTGAACTTTATAGTTCAGTATAGTTCAAATAGAAATTATATAGAATTATTTAATAATTTGTATTCCACTGGAATAAAAATTTAATTTCTGTCTTTATCAAATCTCTATTTCAGAGTATTTGTACGTATGTACTTATCGTCTGCTATATGATCGAATATCAAATAGATAATAATCGTTGTTACTCATTATGTGAGAAAAAATTATGTATATTCACAACTATGACTATTGCATTTTAGGCGCTTGGCCATGGATCGCTGCATTAAGTTTTCGTAATCCCCGAAACCCAGACAAACCACTATGGAAGTACGGAGGTTCCCTGATAACGGCTAGGCATGTTTTGACCGCAGCACATTGTGCACATATGGATGGAATAGAAAACATACGCAATCATAATATTGCCATTCTTAGATTGGTGGAGGAGGTGCCATTTTCGAGTAAGTCCTCAAATATATATATATATATATATATATATGCTATTGAGTATTACTGAAGTATCATATCCTGAAATTTCTTATTGTACACATATATTGTGTCATAAAGCGTGTACAATTCTTTCTCATACTTTTGGTCATTCGTTTCCTGCATTTTCATTTATTTTTTTATTTTTCAGGGTACGTATATCCCATTTGTACGAAAGAGCCCCTACGAAAGAGCAACTTCGTCGGCTATAACCCCCTTGTTGCTGGATGGGGAGCGTTAAGATATAGTAAGTGATATCAATTTTATAATAAAATTAAACAGCTCCAGTCTTAAATATCTTTCTTATTTTCTTCGTAGGACGACCACGACGTAATGCATTAATGGAAGTACAAATGCCAGTGATTAAGAACGTCGAATGCAAAATAGCTTATTCCAAATTTCCTAATGCACCTGATATCACTGATGGTATAATATGCGCCGAACATGCTCAGGGTGGAGAGGATTCTTGTACGGTAATTAAGTTACAGAGTTACTACAAACTATACGGTATCTGAAGACACGTCAATTCGAATTAACATCAAATCGACGTCTTAAACATTAGAAATAATAGATAAACACAATTTAATAGTTTTGCCCACTTCTCACACCTCATTATGGTATTTAATCTAATTTCCTTCTAATCTTAGTTTTGCTCAAAATACATATAACATGTACATTATAAATTGGAGTATTTCAATACACAAATCAATAGAAGATTATTACTGTATATAAGTATAATTTCAATACAATTCGATCGATATATTTCAGTATCTTTGATTAAAAATTTAACGATCCTTTCAGGCTGACCGCGGCGGACCACTGCTGATACAACATGAATGAACCTCGTATTTAATAGGTATTGTGTCTTATGCTTATATGTGCGGCACAGCTGGATATCCGAGCGTTTACACTAGGGTCACATCGTACCTTGACTTCATTCTCCAAGCGATGCAATAATATGATATTACTGTTCCATAAATATCATTGTGTAAAAAACGTAAAGTTGGATTTTCTTATTGTGGAGATAAGAAACAGCTCAAATTTACATTGTTTTGTACGTTACAAATTATAGGCTTAAAATGTACGAAATGTAACTTTGAAACGACACTAATTTTTTACGCACGATAAACCTCCACGACTTAGGTATGTAAAGATGATAAACGTATATTAATTCTATTAATTTGGTAATAATAAACCAACTTTCTGAGAAGTTCTGTAAATTTCGTTTCTGTTGAAATCAAGAGAATAATGGAATATTCCACTTAGATCGTATACTTCTTGTATGTACATACAAAATTTTCCGGCTAATCTAAAACACTTCATAAGATAGAGAGCTTCTGGAAATTCGGACACAGAGAGTACATAAAATACAAGATAAGTCTCGTGTCTTTCAAAATTATTTTTTATTCGCTAAAAACGTCCTGTGTATTCATGCAATCACATGCAACCTGGAAACTTCACTTATTTTTTATCACTTTCCAATTCAATACACTGTTTCTGCATTTTTGACTATATGTAAGAGAAATTTCCATTCAGCCAAAGGTGTACTTACAGATTATAGATTCCTATACGACTCTCGGTAATAATTTATCCGCACTCCAGATAGTTAAAACTTCTGTCGACCGTATTGATCCATCTGCACTCTTCGTATGACGTCAATATCTGTTCAGTGCTGCTGCGTAGGTTTCATTGTGTTACGTCAATTCGTTTGTGACCGTTGCGCGAGTAATGGCGCTTTGCAATGGTGATTTGCAGGAAAACAGTGCAGGATGCTGTGATTCGTTTCTTGTGGTCGGAGGGTTATGTTTGATGCCTATATTTATCAAAGATTTAATGCACATTATGGAGAAAGTGTTTTGTTACGAAGTGTGTTTGAATGGGCACAAAAGTTCAAAGAAGATCGCACAAGTGTTATGAAAAAACAGCTGGACGCCCGTCCACATCCACGATGACAACATTGAACGTGCTATCTATGGAATAGACGAGTGACACTGGATAATGTGGCAAATCATTTGCAAATCAGCCACGGCTCTGCTTATGCAATAGTGCACGACAGATTTGGGTTTTAAAAAGTTTGTGCGAGATGGATGCCGAAAAAGCTGATGAAAAGGTGAAGACGACGATGCATTCGTGGTTCGCAGCTCAGCCCAAAACATTTTTTAACGAGAAAATACGAAGGTCCTTCAGCAAATGGACAAAGTGTATACAGAAATTGAGTGATTATGTCAAAAAATGATGTATGTCTTTTTTGACAATTGCTTAAAATAAATTCTACACCGACAGAGCGGGTAACTTTTTACTCACCCTCGTAAGACACTTAAATTTCCAATCTATTATGATGAATAAAAGAGCTTATACTATTAAATCTAATTGTATTTTGTTGCATGAGAGTACACGTGTATGTGATGTACATTACCTTTATATCCCCTTGAACGCTTCAATATTGCGCATATATACTATATTTTGTGCAGCTTCTATAAAATTTTGTATGTTTGTTTAGGCTGTTAATCCAGAGGCTGGAGTACAAAGAAGTGGCACAATGATGTGGGCTGATGACATTTATAATTATCAAGGAATCACCCCTACATTCGCTCAGGTATATATCGTTGACTATAATGTATTTAACATATATGATTGTTAGAATATTAATAATTAATTTTTAATTCTATCAGAATTTTAATGAAACTGTCCCTTGGGAAGGAAGAACTGATACCTTGATATCAGGGTTTGTACATCCTATATATACGACAAATTTTAGAACATTATATAACGAAGAACCAGATCGTCGTGGCCATGTGATGTGAATAAAAGGACTTGAATTTGATGATATTTTTATAATGTTAGATAACATAACTAAGTATCTTCACAGTAAGATAGGATGACATGGTTTACATGATCTTAATGTTGTTCACTTGAGTGATGATATTATAAGGAAAAGTGTAATATCACAGGTAGGATGATTCATAATTTAGAACTACTAACTCATGTATGTATTAAAAATTAAAGAAATATATTAAATTTTATAGGATATTTATGTTTAGTAACCAGTAATTCAGAGATTGGTATTCATGGTTACTATAACGAGGCTGTAGAAACGCACCCTTTCTTCTTTGCAAATGGTCCTGTATTTATGTCTAAGTCGAAACTGGAACCTCTGAATAATTTAGATTTATTCTTGTCATTTTCTAAAATACTTATCTACAGTATACCATAAGGAATGATACCGTATCACACCTAATCAAGTGCCTTAAGAAACATCAACAGGATATCACAGTAATCCCTTATCGACTGATATGTAAGTAAAAGTTATGTGTCATTGTTATACACAGTTATGTGTTAGTGTTATACACAGTTATTTATCATTTTCTATTAATTCAGTTGTAGCCACTACAATATCTATGACACTGGTAGTAATTATGAGAACAATAATGATGTTCTATAAGAGGAAATGATGATTAGGAACAAAAAGTTACAGGTAAGTCAAAGTATATGTTATTTGCCATTTGAAAAGAAAGTTACTAACTTAGAATTTTTTGATAAATAACAATTGTGCAAAATATATTGGATTTCAAATTTGTCAAAAATTGAAATTTAAGAAGCATTGTAATAATATAACATTAATATTTTGATTTTTCAGGAGATATCATGCGGTGGATGGATAATATGTAAAAAATATTAAGCAGTATATGAATTTTCATATTGCGTAGAGATAACAAAATGAATTTTAAAAAATGTCGACATGGTAATAAGAAATAGCATCATGACAAAGAATATATAAACACAGTTTCATTTTTTATAAATAAAAATTTGTTGTTCCAGATTTTGAAATATAGTGAAACGTTTAATTAGTATCTTAATATCTTTAAATAATTATTATTTTAGAATCAATTGTAATTGTATCATACGTACTTTTGAATTCGTGCAAGAACATATGTAATTTTGAAGTAGTTATTATTAGGAAATTGTTAGACGCGAACAGTATGCGAAAAGTTAGTATGCAGTGTAATAATTATCGATCAAAACACAAGAATTAAATTCTTGAGGAAAAAATTTCCGGAATTTCTTATTTACATGATTATAAAGAAATCCATAATAAAAAGGAGCTGCTTTCTAATACTTCTCTTCCTTGTAATGCCTACGTTAATAATAACGAGGTTCGACTTTTTGTTTTTAGAGGGATACTGGAAAATTTGAAAGTACAGTACCATTGGGAAGAAAATCACGATATTGAAAACGATATTTGCAAGTAAATTTCCAAAAAATCTGTTTTCAAATTTTCGCTTTCTATTTCACATTAAAAGAAAGGGCTGCCTTCTTTCTCTGCAAGACAAAACAAACATTCTGAATCTCGTATCAATGAATGATGTCAATAAGTTATTTTTCTTTTCAGATTGAACAATATTCCAGATTTATTCATAATTTCATACTACGCGAAGAATAGACTTTCATGGGTATATAAAGGAAATATTAAGTATAGGAAAACTCTTTTTCGTTGTAGGTGACATATGCTTCACGGTTGAACACATGTATTTTTGAACACATAAATGAAAAAGTACTCTTATGGAGAAAAAGAATTGATACCTTCGATTGACATTAGATAATGTATATAAACTTATGAACAATCACTATCGGTTTGTATTTTAGGTGCACACGCAGATTTGTTGGAGTTCTTATAAAATGTACATCCTGTACGAACGTTTTATTCTTCCAAATTTTACGATACTATGTCTCATATAATAACTATATGGATTAAACGTAATATAAATGATCCGAAAATAGACTCGAACGACATTAATTGTCTTTCTATTTATATCAATATCGAAAATACAAGTAAAGCTGGAACAATAGTATGCAAGAATGGACTATTTATTATTTTAAACCAAATCATAGCATATTCAGAATGCACAGTATTATCATGAAATGTAAATGAATCAGTTGTAAACGAACGATTTTACTGTAAAATCGTTGCCTCCTTTTTTTCATCTGAAATATAGCAGCAATGAGTACATTCTTTTAATATATAATAAAACGAGATATCTTTATAAAGTTACATATGTCATCACTGGTAACTGTTATCTCGTATGACACCAAATATACCGTTAGTATGGAATGATATTTTTATGAAGATATACTTTAATGATAGATTTTATGAATGAAACGTTATATAAGAAAAATTATCTCTTGTTATTCTATGATGTGTAGTAGCTAATGAAGATTAATTTTACAAAGTATTGGAGCAAAAGAGAATTAAAAAATTAAAAAGATCTAAATAAGATTGTTCGTGTGGCTTAATTATCTCAATTCTGGTACACCACTTGTTACATTCTAACTAATTAGCGCTAAACAATAACTTGCAAATATTAAAGATATTAACACCTTAATATTAACACCTAAAGGTTTTCAAGAAATTTTATAATATTTGATTATTGTATATCTAGTCATTGATTGATAAAATTTCTTGTATAAGCATAGATCGAGGTTGACATCATACGCAGATTGCATATCATTGACAGGTATCGTTTTAATTTATTTTATGGCTAGAATCATTTGAATATTATACGAATAATTATTTCCATTCGAACGATTAATAAATCACGTACCTATAAAAGATATATTATGAAAAAGACGTGACGAAACAAAAAAATATTGGAAATTCCGTTGTCATTAGATCAATTATTTTTGCAATGATTTTTATTTCCATGTAATTACATATGAAATGGGTAATTCATTAACATTTCCTCGAATCGAATATAATTCGTTACACTTCACAACGATTCAAATAATGGACGGGAAATATATAATAACTTTCCTGTCCTTGCGTTAAAATAGTACTGTACAAATCAGATGATACAGGAAATACCCAAAAAACCCAATTACATCCACATTGCATGACAGCACACTTGCAATGGATTTTTGTGATTTCAATGTCACAGACAATGACACAACTAATCAGAACACGTTCGAGGCTATAGACATTGAAATTACCGCGTGTTTAATACGTTTAAAGCATAAATCTAAATTTCACGCGATTATTTCTTTGTACATTGTGAAACTCTTAAATTATCTTAATCGAATAAATAATCCTAATGTAATAAAACATCTTGAAATAGACCTAGATATCTGAAACAGAAACTCGAAGGATAAGAAATCCTAAAAGGTACTAATCCTAAAATAACAAACTCCTAAATAATAAACAAGTGATAAAACCTGTTATAAATAATAAAGCTTACCTGGAATAATCAAATCCTAACTAATCGAAAATAAAATAAGGCAAGCAATTCTTAATCTTTCAAGTAATTTTTCCGAAAACACAGAAAGATAGAGAAATTAAAAAGACGCAGCACAAATTGCAGCACAATGAAAGTTTCAGAGCGATGAATACGATCGTATTAAACTAAATAATTTTCAAAAGTGAAATTACACTGAAACGTATATCGATGATATTTGTCATTTCTACGATCTGTTTCGCTTGATCGTGCTTCTTTTCTGATGTAAATTCAATTTATAATACGAACTAAGTTTCCTTTATTATTATTAGTCCTGCGTCTTTTTAATTCGTCACTTCTTTTATTTCAGAACAATGACGGGCTCCAAGATGCTGTTCGGATGTTTGGCGTTAATTGCTTTTCTGCATCCATTAGTTCACGTTTGTACTTCGAGTAGTACAGCTCAAGGTTTGTACTTCGAGTTGTCTTTTTCCATGCACTTCAAATTCCAATACGATCTGGTCACGTGGCCTTCGTACAATTTCGAAATTTTACCTGTTTGGTAATCGTCAATGAAAAAAGAAGTTATGCGTGACCTCAACACATTGAAACAATTTTTATGATTTTTTATTTGCCGGTTGGTCAGCAAGTTAATGGAAACATTTCACTTAACTATTCGCGTTAATTTCTTCGGTTTAACTTTTGGGAAATGCTTCGTTAGCTTCGGGAATATTCCAACGATTCGTTTTACGTACAAAATAAGCATGATAAATATTACATCACGGTAATGTAATATCGGAATATATTAAAGGTGTAATTTTGTCCGATTAATTATAATTTATTAATAATGGATTGAAAATACAGATATTAGTTAGACAGAGAAACGATGTTTGATTAACAGGAAAACTAAATGCAACGCTCGTATTTTTTATATTTGGTAACTCTCTCTCTCTCTCTCTCTCTCTCTCTCTCACTAGCAACTCTAACACTCGACAATTCTAACGACTCTATGCTTCGACGTCTCGATCAACTCTGACCCTCGCCAATGCATTCCTGCTCGGTCGTGTTCGCTCTTGCTCTCGTCCTCACACACACACACACACACACACACGCACACACACACACGCACACGCACACGCACACGCACACACTTTCTGGCTCACATGCTCTGGCCTCTCGATTGCCACTCCTTGAAATATGAAACCGTACTTCTGTTTTGACGCTGTTTATCTTTTCTCGCGTCACTGTTACTAGGCGCTCTTGGATGTAAACAAACTACAAAAAGACGACGTACACGGTGTTTTCTAATTTCAGCCGATCTTCAATCAAAGCTATTCTACGATATTACAGAATTATATTTCCCCCTTTTTAATTAATTATATGTCGGAGAAGCAGGGGGGATAGGGTTGTCGGTGTTTGAGGAGTCTTCGTTGAAGGTAGCCATCGTTGCGGTGTAACGAAGATACGATTTATTGACACAGGTATGAATAACACAGGTTTGACAATCTATCACGGCGGTGAGACGTTCGCGACACTAGTGGCAGTGATCTCAGGTTCAATAACGAATCCGCGGTCAACGGGATGACAGATAGGCGTTCTCGCTGAATCTAAGTCTGACTCGTAAACGATAATTGCTGAGCGTAAAGACGTTACTCTTTAGTCGACGGGAGCGCGTCAAAGAATGCGCGTCCCGTCCCGATTATTCCACAGAGGAAAACTATACTGGGGTGTGTCTAAGGACACGAGATCATCGGATTCGTCGAGGAAAGCCTTCGTTTAGGAAGTAAGGGAAATTGACGTTGCTGCTAATTGGTCAATCTCCATATCGGTGGTTAGAAAAAGATGCTAGCCGCCCTCGAGGGAAAGTTGCTAGTGGGAGACGCCGTTCGTTAAAAAATATGTCTCCCCTATCTTCCCGTAGCTGGGACAAAGACTGTTTGTCTGTTTGAAGGACTTTAGTTAACTAAACCTTAAGATTTATTACGGGCCCTCGGGCTAGCCGAACATGTACTGCGGAGACGCATCGACATCTGGCAATCATCTTACTCGAAGAATATGGTCTGCGTGTGGCGAGCCACGGGACAGAAACCGTTGGAATGTTTACTGTCGCGTGTCGCCACGAATATTTCTTTTAAGGAGAGCTATAGAATTATTCCATATGTTTGTTGGGCAAAGCGTTCATCCCTTGACCGCGGCTACGTTGGGCGACAGACTGTCGCCTCGAGCCAAAGCTCACCGTCACTAATCTCGAACAATTACAATCGGATTGAATAACTACAATAGTTTAGTTACAGTTATAGTAGACTTTAGATTGCAATGTTGCGGGGCTATCCGAAGGTTCCGGTGTCCTTTCATCTCCGACATATATATATATATATATATATATGTCGGAGAGGTTTACATTAGAATTAGGGTTAGGGGCGTGAAACGAATCTTCGTTTGGGTTACACGTTGTCGTTATGCAATAGAGAAGACATTGACAAGTGCAAATACGATTATTATAGAACCGGACAAGTAACCGTGGTAGTTATGTACTCGAGAAACTGATGACAATGATCCTAGGTTCAATAACGATTCCGCGGTCGACGGTATGATAGATGAACGTGCTCACAAAATCTAAGTTGGACGCGTAATATTCACTGGTCGTAAAGGGTTACTCTTTTCATCGATGAAATCGCGAGCGAGAATGACTTTCCCGTCCTGATGATGCCACAGAGGAAAACTATAATGGGGTGTGTCTAAGGACACGAGATCATCGGATTCGTCGAGAAAAGCCTTCGTTCAGAAAGTAAGGGAAATTGGCGTTGCTGCTAATTGGTCAATCTCCATATCGGTGGTTAGAAAAAGATGCTAGCCGCCCTCGAGGGAAAGTTGCTAGTGGGAGACGCCGCTCGTTGAAAAATAGGTCTCCCCTATTTTCCCGTAGGTGGGACAAAGACTGTTTGTCTGTTTGAAGGACTTTAGTTGACTAAATCTTAAGATTTATAACGGGCCTTCAGGTTAGCCGAACATGTACTGCGGAGACGCATCGACATCTGGCAATAATCTTACTCGGAGAATAGGCTCTGCGTGTGATGAGCTACAGGACAGAGACCGTTGGAATGTTTACCGTCGCGTGCCGTCACAAATATTTCTTTTAAGGAGGGCTATAGAATTACTCCATACCTTTGTTAGACAAAGCGTTCATCCCTTGGCCGCGACTACGTTAGGCGACGGACTGTCGCCTCGAGCCAAAGCTCACTATCACTAATCTCGAACAATTACAATCGGATTGAACAACTACAATTGTTTAATTACAGCTATAGTAGACTCTAGGTTATAATGTTGCGGGATTATCCAAAATTCCAAAAGCTCCGGTGTTCTTTCATCTCCGACAAATATAAGTACTGTCGAGAGACGCTCGTACAAACGTATTCGTAAAAACAGTGTATGATTGCTCGCATATGACTCGATAACTCGTATAACTCCGTTAATTACCGTTAATAACTCGTGAAACTCGAATTATAACTGACTCGCTCGCGACTGCTTCCTCTTATTGATAAATGATTTTTTGTCTATTACACGCCTGTCAGATTTCTTTACGAGCAGAACTGTAGCAAGTGCTATTGTAGCAGAATACAAAAAAATGATGCGTGCCTATGTGGGTGTCACGTTTATCTGCAGTTACGAAAATCTGAACTTTAGAAAGAGAACGTTGTTGTGGAAGTAATGATAAGTAAAGTGCGAGTGTTTGTGTAAATTCATATTTTTATAAATTGAAAAAATTAAATCTGAGCAGACGATTGTTTTATTATAAATGTTATAAGGAGTACTATATCTTGTATATTTCATACCTCGTTCGGTCTAATACTTCATATATGAAACCTATAGTGGTCATTGTTATCTATATTCATTCAATTAATATTTATTATTAATATTTATATTGAAACAATTTATGTTTATGTCTATGTATGAAGCATAAAAGTTTCAGCAACTATATGGTACGTGGTATTAGCATTATGCTAGGCATTATTTTACATTAGTCTTTGATTCCCTCTCTCTCGCTTGCGCGAATGAGAAGGATTACGTTCTTACTTCGTTGGAATTGAAACTTATAACTCAACTTAATATGCCTTCGCAATTACTTAACTTGTGACTTAGAGAGTACACGTAGATACCCCGACCATTACACTAAACGATTGTATGTGCCAGTTTATAAAATATGTACGTTGTCATTTACTATATAACATTTAAACCTGGCGACGTGGTAAATGTAAAGATTACAAATATTGATAAACTGAATGATTTCGTTAATGTACAACTTGGTAAATTTAATGTTCAAATTCCACCAGATCATATATCTGACGAAGATCTAAGTCCCTTACAAAAGCTGAAAGTCGACAAAGAAGTAGAAGCAAGAGTCTTGTTCCTTTATATAGGCCGAAAAAAGTATATCTCACTTTGAAAAGGTCTTTAATAACGAGTGACTTGCCCATTTTAGGAAACATACAAGACGCGAAAATTGTCTCGAAACACCACGCAACTATCGTTCAAATACATAAGCGTGGAATATTGGTAAAGTTTTTCGGGGATGTCAAAGGTTGGATTCCACATACTGCCCTCGAGCTGGAAACATCTAACGTAAATTGAAACTATTCAGCTGGACAAACAATTTTGGTAAAAATTCAAACAGTGAACACAGATTCGGGAAAAGTAGTTCTAAATGTGGCTAATCAAGACATAAAAGTTGAAGAAGCAACATTCGATATTGGTGAAGAAGTAGGGGGCACAATAATAGAATCATCCGCTCAGGGATTATATTTAAGAGTCAGTAGATATAAAGGACAAACTGTTAGTACAGGATTTTTACTAGATGGTCACATGTCACCTTGTATGGAGATTGCAGCTCTACTAGCATCAAAATATGTTCCTGGTCATACACTTTCAGCTCTTCTATTTGCTACAGTACCTAATTTAATTTTAACTAGGACTTTTGCAACTCAAGGAAGGTACAGGAATTTTGAAAAACTGAAAATAGGAGACTGTATACCTTGTACGATCAAGGATATGGGTATAAGACTGGTATAAGACTTATTTTTCCAGTTGCAGAATATACGCCATTTGGATATGTGTCCCATAGTAACGTTAGTAATTTTAATCTACTGCACGCAAACCAAATTTTATTGGCAAAAATATTTTCTATTAACAGGAAAGAACAACAATTAAGACTAACATTACCGCTAAAGAAAATATACATTGAATCCATTGATCCTGTATTTTAATAAATTAGTAGAACTTTCAAGGAATTCATATTACAAAAACAGACCCATTGCATCTGTCAAATTAGGGCAGAGAGTTACTGGAGAGATTGAAAAAATTACGCCTGATTGGTTGGTTGTTCAATTGCAGAATAACTTGCTAGGTATAGTGTCTAAGAATCATTACTCTGAGAATAAAAAAATAGGGGACAAAATTTCTGGGACGATTATATGGAAAAATTACGTACACGAGCTTGTCCAATCGACCACGTTATCGTTAATAATGCATAAGTGCCAAAATAAGTGCCAAACAAAATAAGCAAATACAATTTCCTGACGGTAAATTGCTACGTGGTAGAATCTTAATGGTGACAAATTGGTTTATCCTGATGCTCCTTCAAGGTATTGGCAACGGAACTTTAGCTGCGATACCTGTACGTCGTCACATAAATAGTTTACTGCCAGATCTAACACCTTATACTATTCATTCTAAAATTAAATGTTACACCTCATTAAATTTCAAAAAATCCGATATTATGCCTCTCAGCGTCATAAAATCTGCATTTGAAAAGAAGTGTTGTGTGAGAGAGAAATCGGATGATAATAATAACTTAAAAAGAAAGAAGCAAAATCAAGAGTACGTGGCACTCGCCAAAAAAATAAAAATTGAAAAGTTACGGGAAGACGAAACATGAAAAACAAAGGGAAACGAAACAGAGAAAAACCAGAGAAAGATTTAGAAAAGGAATATTCAAAGAGAATGTGTGTTGAACAAACAGGAGAAGAAAAGATTAAACTGGAAGATACCAAAGCTTCCGAAGAAGATTTGAAATATGCTGACTCAACTCTCCTTCAGGATAAAGAGTCATCTTGCGATAGTGAAGATGAAGTAGAAGAAAAACCAAATCTGAGAAATAAGAAATTATGTGCCGCTGAACGTCGAGAACAAAAAAGACAGGAGAAACGTGAAATACGTCAAAGAGAAGAAGCACTCGCCAATAACCAGTTACCAAATTCTGTACATCAGTTCGACAGATTAGTTTTAGCTAGTCTAGACAGTTCAATAGTATGGTTACAGTATATGGAATATCATTTACAAACAACAGAAATCGAGAAAGCAAGAGCAGTTGCAAGAAGAGCGGTGAAAACGATTAATTTCAGGGAACAGAAGGAAAAATTAAACGTTTGGAAGGCTTGGTTGAATTTGGAGTCTAAATTCGGATTTCCTAAAGCACTGAATGATGTTTTTCAAGAGGCAGTGAAGTCTAACGATTCACTGAAAGTATACAGTCACATGCTGACTGTTCATGTCGAGGCTAGCAGGCAGATGGAACTAGAGAAAACAATTAATACCATGATTGGAAAATTTAACTGTATTCCCGAGATGTGATTTAATTGTGGAGAAGGGTTGCTAAAAATGGGTTCGAGGGACAAATCGAGGCATATTATGCAGAGAGCATTCCAATCTTTGCCAGCATCTGAACGTATGTACACTACAGAAATAAAGAGAGAGCAGTAACTCTGTTTGAGCAAATTCTAAGTTCTTATCCGAAACAGGTGGATATATGGTCTTGTTATGTTGATTCTCTAGTTAAATCTAATGATACTGATATAGCAAGGTAAAAATATTTTTTCAACTATATTTTGTCTTTTTAATTTCATACAGAATTTATCTTCTAATAATTTGTATTTACAGGAAAGTTCTAGAGAGAGCAGTTGTTCAGGCATTACCGCCTAGAAAGGTAAAGATCCTCTTTAAAAAGTTCATCAATTTTGAAGAACGAGTTCTGCCCGAGCAGTCGAGCTATGCGTACGTAAAACATAGTGCCTCCGACATTGTGCGACAAGAGTAGAGCAACAGAACCAATCGAGGATGGAAAAAGTACCATCAATAAGAATACTAAACAAAGGAGAAACATACACTATAAGCAGGGCAGTAGACCAACAGAGCCCAATTAAAACAACAAGAGAAGTACAGGACTGCGCAAATACAAAAGAAATAGAAATGGAAATAATACAAGAAGACGACGTAAAGAGCAATACTAACAAGGATCTACCACAACATAACGAAAGTTGAAGAACTGTAACTCCCAGCAAAAAAAGAAAAATAAACACAAACACAAACGATAGGAGGACCACAGAAACAGAAAGTCAACAATGGCTACAAGAAATTCCTACACAAAACTCCTTCAGCTCACTGACAGAAGAGATGGACACAGACCCTACAGAAAAACCAAGAACACTCACTCCCAAGCCACCACCAATCTACATAGACGCAAAAATAATAGACCCCCTCATTGATCTGCTAAACAGCACGGCAGGAAAAGAAAACTGCACTATCAAACAGCTCAAACTGGACCAGGTAAAAGTACAAACTAATACCCCAGAAACCTACAGAAAAGTAACTAAAGCGCTAAAGGAAGAAAACGCTGGGTATCACACTTACCAACCCAAATCCGACAACAGCTGCAAAGCAGTAATCAGAGGTCTACACTCCAAAACAAATACAAACAAAATATGCGAGGAATTGGCCAAGATCGGACACCAGGTAAGAACGATCAACAATTTAGCCAGATTTGACACTAAGCAACCACTACCGCTATTCCTAATAGAGTTAGAACCGAAAAGCAACAACAAAGAAAAATTTGAAATTAAAAAAATCTCAAACACAATAATCACAGTCGAGCCACCCAGACATAGAAAAGATATACCACAATGCATGCGGTGTCAACAATACGGACACACAAAAAACTACTGCAACAGAAGCCCGGCGAACACAAGCCAGCTACAAAGGCTGCGTAGTCAGAAAACAACTACAAAGCAAACTCTTCCCGCCGATTCGAAACAGGACACACAACAATTTCCACACGCAACAAGACAACACAGAATCTATGTCAGCATCAAATACACAGCATGTAATGAACAATAACCACACTAACACCAATACCGTCAAAAACCGAAGCTACGCGCAAATAGTCAACCGGTCGTCACCCCTAGATAATCAAGAATAGAACAACCACAGCAACGACGCTACAGAAATCAAAGAGTTAATAAAACATTCCATAAAAAACACCGAAATACTCACAAAAATGATAAGCGAACAAAACGAACTCCTCAGACAGCAAACACAGCAGATAACAGACATGTTACAATTACTTACTAACGTGATGAGCAAAAAATAAAAATAGACACGCTTAAAATAGCAACCTGGAACTCTAACGGCCTACAACAAAGGGCCCTAGAAACTAAAACATTCCTGTATAGCAACAACATCGATATACTACTCGTTTCAGAAACACACCTCACAATGAAAAGCTATATAAAAATACCGCACTACACCATATGCGACACCAAGCATCCTCCAGGGAAAGCACACGGAGGGATGGCAGTAGTAATAAAAAACATTAAACATCACCTACACAGTCAGGTCAGTAAGGAACATATACAAGCAACCACCGTTACCGTACAGACTAACAGCAACCAACTGCAGTTGTCAGCAGTATACGTACCGCCGCGACACAAAACTACAACGCAAATGTGGGAAGAGTACTTTCGACACTTAGGTGACAAGTATATTGCAGCGGGAGACTACAATTCAAAGCACACACTATGGGGATCAAGAATCACTACACCTCGAGGTAGAACCTTGGAAAAATACATTAGAAACAATAACCTCAATATATTATCCACAGGAAGACCGACATACTGGCCGACAGACCTGAGCAAAATACCTGACCTGCTAGACTTTGCAGTTACAAAGGGACTAAACGCAAATAAACTAAACATAGCACCCAGCCTCGAGCTTACCTCCGACCATACGCCCATAATAATTGAATACAGAAACAAACCAATACTTTACAGCAGCACAGAGAAGCTATGCAATAAAACCACCAAATGGCAAATATTCAAAGAAATAATAGAGAGCAAAATCAGCTGCAACATCCCACTGAAAACACCTGAACACATCGATCAAGCAGTAACAACATTCACAGAAACTATCCAAGAAGCAGCAAGGGCAACCACTATACCTGAAACAACCAACAGACAAACAAAAACAGTTCCACTAGACATCCTCGAAAAAATTAGAGAAAAAAGAAAAGCGAAAGCAAAATGGCAAAAACAAAGAACAAAAGAAAACAAAAAACACCTAAACAAACTCACAAAAGAAATAAAAGACAAAATAAAAGAGCACAATAACAACGAGTTCACAAAGTTCATCGAGTCACTATCTGCTCACGAGAACTACAACTACTCCCTATGGAAAGCCACAAAAAAAATAAAGAAGACAATAAAACTGGTACCAGCAACCAGAAGAATGGGCAAGAAGCAACGAAGAGCAAGCTGAAGAATTTTCCAACCACCTATGCAACACATTCACCCCACACAACATCAACAACAGCAACCACAATAGCCATACGGACGAGGACGCGCTAACTACTAGTACACCAACTGACAATCACTACACCATACCCAAAGCAACAGCACAAGAAATCAGAAACATAATTGAGAAAACAAAAAATAATTAAGCACCAGGAATCGACCTAATTAACGGCAAAATCTTAAAAAACCTTCCGCCAAAAGCAATAAGACAAATCACAATAATAGTTAACGCAATACTAAGAATACAATACTTTTCAAAAACTTGGAAACTGGCACAAATCATAATGATACCCAAACCAGGCAAGGACCCACACGAAATCAAATCCTACCGACCAATCTCACTACTTCCGATGTTCTCTAAGATACTAGAGAAAATAGTTTACTATTTGGGGATAAACCCCATAATAGAGAAGAATCAACTAATACCGGATCACCAATTCGGATTCAGAAACAAACACTCCACAATAGAACCAGCGCACAGACTCGTCAATGAAATCTTACAGGCGCTGGAAACGAAACAATGCTGCACGGCACTCTTTATGGATATCGAAAAAGCATTCGATAAAATAAACCACACTAGCCTACTTCAATCAATCAGGAAACAGTTCCCGGAGCAGAGATACCAATTAATCAAATCATACTTAAGAAGCTTCATAGTAAAAATCAAAGACACATACTCTGAAGTTAAAGAAATCAAGGCAGGAGTTCCGCAAGGAAGCGTCCTAGGACCAATTTTATACACATCATACACGGCCAACATACCAACAACTAACAATAGCAAAATACTGACATTCGCGGATGACACAGCTGTACTAGTCAGGCACACTAACCCTGCAACAGCAGTTACACTACTACAAGAACATATCGCAAAAATAGAAAAGTGGCTTCAAGCAAAACAAATAAAAGCAAACCCCGATAAATGCAACCATATTACATTCACACTGCGAAAACAGAAACCACCAAACATTGTACTAAATGGCACACACATAATACAAACAAGGCAAGTCAAATACTAAGAATCCAATACTTTCCTAAACTGTGGAAACTAGCACAGGACATAATGTTACCTAAACCAGGCAAAGAACCACACCAAACTGCATCTTACAGACCAATATCATTACTTCCTGTGTTTTCCAAAATACCAGAGGAAATAATATGCAACCGCATAAAACCAATAATATAGAAGGAAAAATTAATACCAGATCACCAATTTCGATTCAGAAACATACACTCCACTATAGAGCAAATGCACAGGCTCATTAAAGAAATAATACTAGCATTAGAAAACAAACAATACTGTACAGCCCTCTCTATGGACATAGATAAAGCATTTGACAAAATAAACCACGAAAGCCTACTACAAACAATCAGGAAACAATTTCCGGAGCAAATATACCAATTAATAAAATCTTACTTAAGCAGCAGAACCTTCGTAATAAAAATCAAGGACACATACTCTGAAGTTAAAGACATAAAGGCAGGGGTTCCGCGAGGAAGCGTCTTAGGATCAATACTATAGACAAAACATACCAACAACTACCAATAGCAAAATACTGACACTCACGGACGACACAGCTGTACTAGTCAGGCACACTAACCCAGAAACAGCAGTCAAATTACTACAAGAACATATCACAAAAATAGAAAAGTGGCTGCAAGATAAACAAATAAAAGCAAACCCCGATAAATGCAACCATATTACATTCACACTGCGAAAACAGAAACCACCAAACATTGTACTAAATGGCACACACATAATACAAACAAGGCAAGTCAAATACTTAAGACTCCACTTAGATACACGACTCACATGGAAACAGCATATTAAAGCAACAACAGACAAAATACAGATGGCAAGGAGACAAATGTACTGGCTAACAAGTCGAAAATCCAAACTAAGCATAGAAAACAAACTAAAAATATATAAAATGGTCATAAAATCAATCTGGACGTACGGAATAGCACTATGGGGAACAGCAGCAATGAGCCATATAACCAAAATAGAGGCAACGCAATCTAAAATACTCAGAACAATAGTAAACGCGCCATGGTACGTTAGAAACGAGAACATTCGGAAAGACCTGGGAATACCAATGGTCAAGGAGGAGATTAACAGAAGTGCAAGAAGGTACAGAGAAAGAATACCCAAACAAATACAACGCACCCAAACCGGCTGGCAGCGGAAACGGTCGACACATCAAGCATAAAAAGAAGATTAAAAAGGAAACACCTAACAGATCTCACAAGGACATAACCTAACAAACACGATAATGGTACCCCGCTGGGGGTAGCCACCCACATGTTATATTAGTATACCGCTATAATATTTTACCAAATGTCCTACTGGACAAATTGTAAAAATTTAAATAAATAAATAATAAAAAAAATTTTGAAGAGCAGCATGGTACTGAGGAAGACATGACTCGTGTTCAAGAAATGGCTGTAGAATATGTAGAGAAGCAGTGTACAAAATGATTAAAAATAATAAAACATTTTGACACATATTTCATTACATCACGTGAGCAAAACCTATGTTACGTGGCGCAAGATGATCCGTGCGACGTCCTTCATTGTCGGACCGTCAAAACCCAAGCACCATTAAACAGGCCCTCAATAAATCTAAGGCCCCACCATAAAACTTTAACTTTTTAACGTCATTATTTTAACACATGTTTTAAGTTAATCCTTTTGTCCTGGAGGACTTTTTAAGCCTAGAAAGGTTTTCGGTTTATAGAGGGTTATTGGAAAGGTCCTTAGGCTTATTAGGCGCTCTTAAAAATTACGGAGACTGCGGGCAGTGACCTAACGGAAAAAGTGGATATTTATCTAACGGAAAATCCGGCTTTTTCCGGATTTTTTGTAAACAATGACACCCCCTAGCAAGGTTGGTAGGAGGTTTCCGTCTCCTCTCACCACTCATTAACATGACTGAAACCAATAGGCATCACATATCGTTACTCTCACCTTATTAACGAAAAGTGTGAGAAACGAATCCGCTTTCTTCGTTCAAGAAAACACACCCACACCGAGCTTTCCTCCGTAATTGCATGAGATCGGAACATCAGTCTCCTCTATTGCTACGTCAACTACAAAGAATACTGTGCATGTGTATCGCATCTTCATACGCCAAATCGTCGTCTACGACATATATCATACGCAACGGCGTAAGTTCGTTGTATCAATTTGTTGAAAATATATAGTTTATAATCCTGTTAATCGCAGCGCTATATCACCTCAACCACCTCTATTATCTTAACGGAAATCAGGAGATCGATCTATTCGCGACGTCGATTATTATAATCGTAACGGGAATTTACGACTCCCGCTGATGTGTTTCCGCGCGATTACGTCTCCCCGCGATTGATTGAAAATACAACCTTAATTACACAATACCTAAAACAGTCCAGTTATGTAAAGTTTTCTACCACATATACAAAATACTATTAATATTGATACAGATAAAAATGAAAAAAGTAATAATAAATTGACATATTTACAATTTCTCTGATCTCAAGTGCGTCCTTTTTATTGATTATTCTGTAATGACAAAAACAGGAATATGTCTAATCAAAAATCTTTTAGTACGTTTGGGACGCAACTGCTCCATTGTGCAGCAGTAGTTTTAGCTAATCGATCGTTACAACCACGTCCGCGCTATTGACTTCTTCAGAGGTCTCGGCGACATTTGAATTGTGCCTGAAATTGTACAATTTGGTTTTGTAGGTACCCAGGTAAATACCCTTGTCCAAGAAGTCTTCGTTTTTGTACTTCCCGTTCGTGGTTATTATGTTTTGCGTCTATCTTCTTAAACATATTTTTTAAGGTAATCCATGCTGCATCATGAAGACATTAAATAATGTAGATTTATATTGTTTCGACTCGAGATCTCTACCGATTCATTTATGTGATGCTCTGTATGAAGTGTATCATCGATCAATTTGAAGAGAGACACGATTTGAATTTTTGGACGAACTACAAATTTTTAATAGTTAGTAGCCAAAATTGAGAAGCTAAATCAAAATCCGCGCGGTCACCGTCTACTTCTTCATAAATGTAGTCATAGACTATGGACATAAAAATATGGATCGTACCATAGGTCTATGGTTTATTCATCTCTGGATATAATGTTCTTGATTCGTGATGTAGTCGCGCGTGGGTTGCCTCGTTGCTTATTGCCCCGGTGTAGCTGATTCCTCCATCTGGTTTAGGATCAGTTGCCTGCAGCTTGTGAAGCAAAAAAATCAGAGACTGTTGAAGAATTTTGAAGATAGATCTGTCTTATACTGTTCATTCTAAAATAAAACGATATATTTCATTAAGTTCCACAGAATAAATTATTGCGCCTATTTGCATGGTAAGATTTGCTTTCGAAAAGAAATACTATGTAAAAGACAAGTTGTGCGATAATAATAACCAAAAAGGGTTGATATTTCTAATTTCATAGTGTGCTTACTTCATAAATGAAATTTTGGGGGTGTCCTGGAGAAAGTACTTGTTACGTTCGGATACTGGCAAAGATTGCAATGCTCTCTGCATAATGTGCCTCGATTTTTAATAATCCTTCTCCACTATTAAATCATGTCTCGGGAATATGTTTAAACTTCCCAATCATGGTATTAATTGTTTTTTCTAATTCCATCTGCCTGCCAGCCACGACACGAACAGCCAACATGTGACTGTATATTTTCAGTGAACCGTTAGACCTCACTGCCTCTTGAGAAACATCATTTAATGAGTCAGGAATTCCAAATTTCGATTCTAAATTCAACTAAGCCTTCCAAACGTTTAATTTTTCCTTCTGTTCCCTGAAATTAGTCGTTTACACCGCTCTTGTCGCGACTGTTCTTACTTTCTCTATTTCTGTTGCTTGTAAACGGTATGCCGTATACTGTAGCCATACTATTGAACTGTCTGGATTAGCTAAAACTAATCTGTCGAACTGATCTACAGAATTTGATAACTGGTTATTGACGAGCGCTTCTTCTCTTTGACGAACTTCACGTTCCTTCTGTGTTTTCTGTTCTCAACGTTCAGCGGCACTTAATTTCTTATTTCTCAGTTTTGGCTTTTCTTCACAATCGCTAGATGACTCTTTAGGCTGGAGGAGAGTTAAATCAGGGTTGTTATCCCAGTAAAATCCATACGCAAATATCCTTGGCTTCCGCTCGTTATCGTCACCATTATTAACATTGTTAAGCGCATATCTCAAATCTTGTTTGGAAGGTTTGGTATATTTCAGTTTAATCTTTTCTTCTCCTGTTCGTTCAACACACGTTCGTTTTTCTCTGTTTCGTTTTTTATCTTTGGTACTTCTTGTAACTTTTCAATTGTTATTCTTTTGGCGACTACCATGTTCTCTTGATTTTGTTTCTTTCTTTTTAAGTTATTAATATCATCCGATTTCTCTTCCACACAATAATGGAAGATAGTGTCACGTAGAAGACACAGGAAATCACGAAATTAACGGATCATGTCTTGTGAATTTGAAGTGTGTAGGACGTAATAGATGCCAAAAAAAAAAAAACACTCGGAGATATTTAAACAGTATATTTATTAACAATTCTCTCTTTCGACACTTTGCGTAGAACTCGCGATTACACTTGACGATTCGCAATTCTCGGTTACAACTGATAGACGATGAGTTAAGGTGGCGATTGAGCAAAGTGCGCGATATAAATTAAGATGATGACTACTCAAGGAACGTAGAGGAACTGTCCTTCTGTGACGATGACGCTGCGGAGGTGTGACTAAGGGTACGAGATAATCGGATTCGTTAAGGAAAGTTTTCCTTAGGAAAGTGAGGGAAATGAACGTCGCTGTTAATTGGTTAATTTCTATGTTGATGGTTGAAGAAGGATGCTAACCGTCCTCAAGAGAAAGTTGCTAGCGGGAAGCGTCGTCCTTGAGGAAAACAGATTTCCCGTATCTTCCCGCAGTAGGTGTTAGAGATTTAGGGACTGTTAGGATAAAGACTGTTTGTCTGTTTGAAGAACTTAACTAGTTAACTAAATCTTAAGATTTATAACAGGTCCTCAAGCTAGCTGAACATGTACTGTGTAGATGCATCGACGTCTGGTAATCGTCGCACCCGGAGAATAGGGTCTGCGTGTGGCGAGCCACGGGACAGAAACCGTTGGAATATTTACTGTCGAGTACCGCTACAACTATTTCTTTTTAAGGAGAACTATACTATTACCTCATACTTTTGTCAGGCAAAGCGTTCATCCCTTGACCGCTGCTACGTTCGGCGACTGGTTGTCGCCACGAGCCCAAGCTCATTATCACAAATCTCGAACAATTGTAATCGAGTTAAGTTATAGAGGCTAAAATATTGAGGGTTTTCCGATGAATTCCAAAGGAAGGCCCCGGTGTCCTTTCATCTCCGACATATATATTTTGTGGCATGCTTGTAAAATCTAGACATCATTCTTTTGGTAGCTTTTTATGATTGTATCACAATTTTAAGATTAATTAAACGAATATTTAATAATGATTTTAATATCGAAAGTAACGATTATTATACTACGAATTTTTATATGAATAGAGTATGTTAGAATATGTGAAACATAAGATCCGGTCAAGTAATAGGAACAAACGAAAAACAGTTTTGTACGAAGAAAAACAAGAAAGATATAAAGAATAACAGGCTTTGTTTTCGAGAAAATTGATCTTGGAAATCTGTTTGAAACATGTAAATTTGGTTAGTTACCGATTAAGCAGAGGGAAGTTATTCGACGTGCAAAAATAAGAGAAAAATGTGGAATAAGATCTTTCCATATAAAGCTTCATTTTCAAGAAAAACGAATTTCTTCGTGCTCAGTTGATAACACTGTTCAACACGTAATTTTGCAACCTTCAATTTCTTCTACCACCGTTCCTGGTATGCCATCTACACCAACCACTTTATTCCGGTTCATCTCAGCTCCGGCATCCAGTAGCGCTTCCTTCGTGATCAAGCCCTCGCTGACACTAATACTCCCGTGGGTTCTACTTATATTTCCCCTCGGTCTCGTTAAGAAAAGCTACGTCATGATAGCCCTGTACGCCCTTCGCTATGGATCCCTGCCCAACGAGGCACAGAACTCCTTTCAACCCTTCTCCTTGTTGGTTCGAATCAGTTTCCTCATCTGCCTCTTCTTTTTCCGCAACTCCTAAATCCACTGTGCCGCGTCTCCAGTTCCTCTCGCCATTGCTCTCTAGCTCTTCTTCTCGTCGTCATCAGCTCCTTTCTTAACTTCATCGACTGTTCACTCCGCCAATAATTATGATTTTTCTTGCTCATCGGAGGATAAACCCTTTTTAATTCGGAGGTACATGAGGTTTCCACTGTAACAGCATACATCGAGCCCTCCTGCATAGATGTCCCTCGGTACATGTTACTAAGCTTTCCTAATTAACCATTGCCACCAGGTGGCCCACTTAGCCAGATTGACACATACCATTTCATATTGAATAATACTTCACTTCATACATGTAGATGGCACCACTCCTTAATGTATCATAAAGCCCCTAAAGAAGGGGCCCGCTTACCTATTGGCAACCGTATGACACGTGCGCGTCTCATCACGTCGTTCAAATTATTATGTGAGCCCTACTTCCTACACTCCATTGCATATAAGCATTTGCATTTGCATTTCCCCTATCCCATCAACTCACAGTTGACCCTAGTGACAAGAAAACCTCACCTTGCCCCAATGCTACCACCCACATGTATCTTCTTCAATTCATCGATCTACTAATATTCATGTGCCAATCCAGCAGGTATTAATCGTGTCGAAGCCACCCAAAGGGCAGTGTTAGTGTATTATTGTGTTCCATCGTGTGCAATTGCATTCTCTATCATACTTCATAATCTTACACCATTTAAATCTATTATATTAATTATCATCTCGAAGCCAATATTAAATACTGTTGCGTTGAAAATTAATACAAAACCATTCTCGTTATTCAATTAAAAGTAAAATAAATAACGACTAAAACAAAAACAAAACACGATAAACAGACTTAGCGTGATGAGTTATTGTTATTAAAGGCGTTTTTAATCTTTCCATTCTTAACCATTAATTTAATAGTTTGTAATTAATTAATTAATTAATTTGTAGTTATGAAGCTATAATAACTCATCAATAAATGCGAACAACCAACGTCCTTTTGAATTATCTACAACAACGTACTCACGCATATTAAACATTTACTAATACGTTATATACATTAATTTATTACTTTTTAAATTATCTACTGTTTCCTATTAATTCCTTTCTTTCTAATTCCACTCTCTAATTCTTTCACTGTTTTCCATTATGAACTGACTTTATCTGATGAGTCATTATAGTTCCAAACATATTTATCCCAAGCTATTGTATTTAAATTACTTAAGGTTGAAAATAAATTTCTTCTTAAAACTTTATATTTATATAGTTCTTCAATTATATTATGTAGTATTCTACGTAATACTCCTTCATTATATTACCACTCTTTATTATATTTTATTGAACTCTGGCTTCTCCTAATTCAATTCTAATTTTATTTCCTTTTAAAGTTTTATCATTTAAATTGAGATTCGTAATTGCATTTTCTATAGATACTCGACTTTACCAACTCCTCTTCATATTTTAATTCAATAATTCAATAATTTATTGCCTTATATTCTTTGATATTGTTCATCTATGACTCATCACGCCACGATTATCGAGCATTACACTTCTTGTTTCTCTCACATTTAACATTAGATCCTCCAATTATTCCATTTATTTTTGTTCAGCGAAGATATTACCATTTAATTATACCCAAACATATTGTAACTCACTCACTCGATCATAATCCACGTCGACTCCCTTGTAATATACACCCTTTTTTTTTTATTAACGTGGAGGAAATCCGCACTGACACCAGGTCGCTTCTGGGGAAAAGCGGCGTGGTAGTGCCGGACTCCAGCCGACTAAAACCTCCACAATGACCGCCCCGGCTGCGATTGAAAGGGGCCCGGGAATTGGTGTGAGCGATACACCGCCCCCCCCCGCCTAATACCACCGCTTGATGGAGCCATGTATCATACACCCTGATATTCACTTAATACTATTCCACTCACATCAATTCTCCTATCACCTCATCCCACTTCACACCCCTTACAATTTATCGTAATAATTCATTGCACTTCCCTCCCCCTTTGTAATCCATTGTAACCCATTGCAATTTTGTTGAAATTCGCACAAGCATACTGTATTTTCGACCAGTCGTGGGGAGACGCTTTTGCTAGGAAATGCGTCAACGGAAGTCGTAAATTCCCGTTACGATTGTAATAATCGATGCCGCGAACAGATCGATCCCCTGATTTCCATTGAGATAATAGGGGTGGTTGAGGTTGTATAACGCTGCGATTAACAGGGTTATAAAGTATGTATTTCCAACAACTTTACACAAGATAATAACGCCGATGCGTAAGAGGTAAGTGAAGAATAAATGGATTGCTCTTAGATGAGAGAATCAGTGTAGAGACGATGATTGATCTAAAGACAGAGCTCGCGTCCTGGTAGATATGTTGTCGTCGACGAAGTCTTGAGATGTTGGGTATGTTAGAATGGAGAGTTAACTGAACTTCCGCTCTCATGTAATTACGGAGGAAAGCTCGGTTTGTAGGTATTTTTTGAACGAAGGAAGGGGATTCGTTGTTCACACTTTTCGTTATGAAAAGTGAGGGTAACGGTCCACGATGCGGCTTGATTATAACCTACGTTAATGCATAAAGATATGAGGAAGAAGCCTCCTACCAACGTGGCTCATGGGTGACCTTGTTCATGGGAAAAACCAGCTTTGTCGTTAGACAAACATTCGTTTTTCCCATTAGGTGACTACCCGCTCTCTCCGTAATTTTTAATAGCGTCTAATAAACCTGACGACTTGTCTAAGAACCAGCCATAAACCGAAACACTTATAGGATTAGAAAATCCTTCCGGATAAGCACATTAACTTGAAAACATGTGCTAACCGTTAAATTAAAAAGTTAAGGTTTATGGTGGGTCCTTAGGTTTATTGAGGACCGGAATGACGGTACGTGGACCATAGGCTGCCAGGCATTGTCGTGACCAGTTTCGACCATTTTGTTTATTGACGGTCGGACGAAATGCGTCGTCTCCAGGTTTTGCGTGGCGCGTATCCCAGGATGGGAAAGTCCCGGATGGAGCGAATTATATACGCTGTGCCGCAAGGGTTTCAATACAAGCGGTCGTACAATATCGCCTGATACGTCGTAATCAGGAAAACGTATCTTCCTTAATTGTAATGCGGATGTATCGGACTTGATGATGTTGCGCAGCTCGGTGTCGTTTTCTTGCGCTGCGGCGAGAGTTTTATGGTCCACAGATTTCCCTATCGCTTCGATGCGAGATAGAGCGTCGGCTACATTATTGTCCAAACCTTTAATGTATCAGATGTCGGTCGTGAACTGTCCAATGTAGTCAAGATGGCGAAATTGTCGCGGTGAACATTTGTGTAGATATTGATTGAACGCGCACATGAGGGGTTTCTAAAACGTTTAACTGCGGTGTACAGAGCAAGAAGTTTGCGGTCATATGCTCTATATTTTTTCGCTGCGCGGAGGTCAAGGATTTTGTAACAAATCTTAACGACTGCCATTTGTCGTTTACGCGTTGTTGTAGTACTGCTCCTATGGCGTAATCGGATGCGTCTACCGCGAGGCTGACGGGCCCGCCTGGTATCGGATGCGCTAGTGTCACACGCTCAGTAATGTCACATGTTGAGAAGCAGTAATAGGGTGGACAAAACATACTGCATGCCACAGCTATCGATACAATAACCAGATAGTAACGGAATAGCCGTCTCTGATATACACTCGGGGATAATCCCTACAGGGGGACTAAAACCTCAGCATAAAAACCTTTCCAAATTAGCGCTCGATATCTTTTTTATTATAGCACTCTGAACCCTCACTATTTTGGATTCGTACAATAAATTTTACTACTGTTAGGTAGATGATACATTTACACTGTACATGTGAATGTGTGTGTAAGCGTCAGAGGGCGTCCAGGTATCAGTTGAGACAAAGACGATTCGAAGCTGTTAGAAGAATCTGGTGGGGTCGGTTGACAACAAGCGTGCGTACAAGAGGGTTATCGAGGTCTTCGGAGTGTAATATATGTCGGAGATGAAAGAACACCGGAGCCTTTGGAATTTTGGATAATCTCGCAACATTGTAACCTAGAGTCTACTATAGCTGGAATTAAACAATTGTAGTTATTCAATCCGATTGTAATTGTTTGAGAGTTATGATAGTGAGCTTGTGCTCGAGGCGACAGCTAGTCGCCGAACGTAGCCGCGGTCACGGGATGAACGCTTTGTCTAACAAAGACATGGAGTAATTGTATAGCTCTCTTTAAAAATGAAATAGTTGTAACACACGGCAATAAACATTCCAACGGTCTCTGTCCCGTAACTCGCCACACGCAGACCCTATTCTTCGAGTAAGATGATTGCCAGATGTCGATGCGTCTCCGCAGTACATGTTCAGCTAGCCTGAGGGCCCGTTACAAATCTTAAGATTTAGCTAACTAAAGTCCTTCAAACAGACAAACAGTCTTTGTCCCAACTACGGGAAAATAGAGGAGACCTATTTTTCAACGAGCGGCGTCTCCCACTAGCAACTTTCCCTCGAGGGCGGCTAGCATCTTTTTCTAACCACCGATAGGGAGATTGACCAATTAGCAGCAATGCCAATTTTCCTTACTTTCTGAACGAAGGCTTTTCTCGACGAATCCGATGATCTCGTGTCCTTAGACACACCCCATTATAGTTCTTCTTTGTGGCATCATCGGGACGGAAACTCACTCTCTCGCTTGCGATCTCATCGACGAAAAGGTTGACACCTTACGGTCAGTGAATATCACCAAAGAATCTGACATAGAGTACGTACACCTACCATCCCGTTGGCTGCGTATTTGTTAGTGAACCTAAGACCATTGTCACTAGTGTTGCAAGTGTGTGATCATCGTCAGTTTGCGTCAACTCTGTAACCTTTTTGTTTGTGTCAATAAAAGTCACTTCCGTGGTCTAAGAAGATGGATAGCTTCAGTGAAGAATCATTACCTACCCCAAGTCCTCACCGTGATAGCGACTCGAGCCCGGACTCGGATCGTGACTCGACATGTCAATAGGAAAGGATGTACTTACTCTTAATAGGTGTGTACCCCTACGAGGTAAGACTTGGGCGAAGTGCGGTGATGTGTGAAGAAGGTTTCGATTTTAGGAGGTAGAACAGGATATCCTGAGAAGTGGAGTTTTATATTAAATTATATTAAAGTTATATTAATTTTATAATAGTAATATTATTATTATGGCAATAAACATTGTGCAGGTACGATGAAGTTTAGCATTTTTTACCTATTTAACAGCAGATAGTTTATTGTAATTGACTATAGAGTTTATACGATTAATTGTTTACTAATATCGACTACAGAAGGAGGTTTTTAACTCTCCATATATCTATCAATGTTTATGTGTTTTATTAATTATTACTTGGTTGTAAGCATATATGAAGGAGGTACTTACTTGCTTTTACTAATGTACTTACTTGAGAGGTAAGTCTTGGCTTGCGTAGTGTTTAGGGAACGAGGTTTTTGATATCTAAAAATTGACTTTGAATTATTATTCATGAAGTGGATCTCGCTAGGATATCTATGCTCATTTTAATAATGGACCATTGTTACTTGATTTGTAGAGAGAGTTAGTTTATATTTAGTTTTTATATGTCGGAGAACAGTCAGGAACAGGGTTGTGGGCGTTTGATAGACCTCCCTTGGAGTTGGCCATCGTTGTGTGATAACGAAGATACGGCCTGATGCTACGAGTATGGACATTACCGATTCGACAATCAACAGCGGTGGTTGGGCACTTGTGATGTTAGTGACGTTGGTCTTAGGTCCGATGACGAATCCACGGTCAACGGGATGAAAGATATACTTGCTCTAACTCAAACTCACTGATCGTCAGGCGCTGCTCCCTTCGTCGGTGGGATCTCAGGAAAGAATGAATTTTCGTTTCAATGATGCCACAGAGGAAAACTATGATGGGGTGTGTCTAAGGGCACGAGACCATCGGATTTGTCGAGGATAGCCCTCGTTCCGAAAGTAAGGGAAATTGACGTCGCTGTCAATTGGTCAGTTTGGGACAAAGACTGTCTGTCCGTTTGGAAAATCTTAATTGCCGGAAAAACCCAGGTTTTGTAGCGGGTCCTCGGGCTAACTGGATTTGTGCTGTGTACGTGCCTCAACATCAGGTATTCATTGTCCGAAGGAACCGTTGGAATGTTTTACTGTCACGTACCTCTATTGGTATTTCTTTTAATGAGGGTCATACTATAACTCCACACCTTTGTTAGGCGAAGCGCCCGTCCCGTTGACCGCGGCTACGTTCGGCGACTGGTGGTCGCCTTGAGCCCAAGTTTATTATCACAAATCGCAAACAAGTACAATTGGGCAGGATGACAGCAGATTGTTTAATTACGACTGTAAACTTTAATTACAATTTTACGGATTTTCCCGAAGTTCCAGAGGGAAGGCTCCGGTGTCCTTTCATCTCCGACATATATGTTTGATTCTACTTACTATATAATGACAATAAATTTATATTTTATGTATTTATGTATATGAGGTACTTACTTTGAGTGATAGTGATAAATTGATGATGGCATGTGTCTAGCGAAGGAGGTTTTGATGCCTGTAAGCAGGCCTCGAGTTAGTTTTGTTAAGAGGATTATTATATTCTCTTGTTTGATTTTGACTATGTGATTGTTATGTTACGCTTTATGCTTTATATTTATTTTGTCTATTCAAATAGATGTACTAGGAATGATGTACTTACTTCTAATAAGTGCGTGCTCCTACGAGGCAGAGAATTGGGTGATGAATGTGTTGAGGAGCAAAGAAGGAGCTGATCTTAGAAAGTAGAATGAAGAATTATCCTGCGAAGAGGAGTTTATTTTAATTATATTATTATATTAATTGACATTGAGTAGGTATTATGGAGTGTAGAGTATTTTTACTTATTTATTAGGATACTGTTATTATAATCGACTTTTGATTTTAGAGTTGTACGATTAAATTGTGTTATTAATAATTGACTAGAGAATAAGGCTTTAACTTTCCATATATCTATCAATGTTTGTGTGTATTATTAATTATTACTTCGTTGTAAGCATGTATGCAGGATGTACTTAGTTGCTTTACGTACTTATTCTTACTTGAGAGGTAAGCCTTGGCTGGCGTAGTGCTAGGTGAGCGAGATTTTTCGATATCTGAAAGTAGATTTGAATGATCATTTAGTAAGTGGACCTCATTATCATATAATATATATTTTATTTATTAATGTACTATTAATATGGTACTATGAGATTTATTATATATTAGGCTATTTTACTATAATAGGTGACTATGTATTAGGTATAGTTATTATGTTTTAATAATTGACTAGTGATATAAAAGTATGGAGTTTGGTTTTTGTCTATAGTATTATAAGGGATGTACTTACTTTAAGAGGTTGTGATATTAAGTGGGTTGCTTACTTACTGATTTAATTTATTTAATGGTTAACTATTGATATATAAGGAGGTACTTACTTCAAGAGATAGGGTTAATTCGAGGATGGTCTAACGTCATGCGAAGGAGGTCTTGATGCCGGTAGTGATAAACTAGTTTGCGATCGTTAGTGCTTTTAGCGGTGATTGATATGTTTATTAAGTGGTGAATTGCTGGTGGACGTGAGCGCACCAAGCCTGAACCTCACCGAGGGGCGCGGCGGGCCTAGCGCGCTTCGCCAACGCCACACGGAGTTCCCAGGCGATCACCCATCCAAGTACTCTCCGTGTCCGGCGCTACTTAACTTTCGTGATCTGACGGGAACGAGTGCACTCAGCGCGGCCAGGGCGTTGGCATTTCTATTTTTTACTTAACATGTTTGTAAGTAGTTGTAGCATGACTGTAATTTGTTGTGTTTGTTGTCTGAGTACTGCATTTTGCTCACATATTTTTGTTGACTGCAGCGTCGTTATTGTTGTTGTTTTGATTTTGGTTGTTTAAGGGTGGTGTTTAGTTAGTTACTTGTGCATAACTTCGGCTACCAAAGGTGTTGATGGGGTAGAACTGATGCCGATGGAATTTGACGAAATCGTTATTGTGTTTAAATGTTACATTCGTCCATTAATTGTCGTAGAATATCGAGACTACGTGATAAGTAACACACATTTTGAGTCGATCCGTTAATTTTCCCACGATCAATCTATCAAGTTACGAGACGAGAAATTTTTAATTTATAATAAAAATGTATGAGATTACGCTTTTTCGATGTACGCTTTTTCGAAGATCTGTAGCGCAAAGAACAATTCTCTCTCCAACGGTTTCTTTGATACATATTATAGCATCGCCGGAACACTGTTTACGAAAGGCCGACGAAACACATACAGTGTCGCGATAAAGCGTAGGTGCCGACGGGCCGAAAGTGTCGGGAAACTTCAATAGGCCTAATGGCCCACCGATATCCCTTTGGTCCTTCCGTAAAATAATCGGAAGAAGGCGTATATAACCAAAATAGCAGACGGTTACGAACACGTGCGTAGCGGGGATATTGAAAGATGACAAAGGGAAGAAAATTATTACTGGACGTCTAGGTTACATCATCGAGAACACAAAAAGGAAACAAATATGTCCTGACCATACAGGATCTATTGACCAAGTGCTCCCTTAAAATTCCTACTGTAGCGGTTCATGGCCATAAAGAAAGTTCCAGGGCTCAAGCGCACGTGCTGGCCTGTGAAATGTGACGTCCGAGGTCAGGACGTCGTCAAAGAATAGACCCTATGATTTACAATAAAGCGCAAGTGCTTTCGATAAAGGAAACTGATTCCCTACCCCAGAAGAAAACATTCTGTTTCAGGCACCTCGGTATCCTATATGAATGGCAACGAGGAAAGGCTAGAGAGACGCAGAGAGATACAACTGATCAGTGAAGTCGAGTAAACGGTGAGTATGCGAAGAACAATACCAGTACGGCCCAGGTAACGCGTGCTGGTAAAACTATCAGGTCTTCCACGTATAATTAATAAACTCATTGTTAAATCAATCCGCGGAGTATTTCTTTGGCACCGTACACGTCCTACCACCTCACTGATAAAATCGAAAATAAAATCTAAGGAATATTACAACAGACGGATCAATAAACAAAATTTCAAAATGGTAGATTTGTTACATTTAATGAAAGAACTTAGTAGAGGGAAATCTCAAACGGATATACAGAACCTCATAAAGTTCCCAATATTTTCAAGTACCATAATATTGAAATCGAAGTAAAAGGAATGCCATGGTCAATACATATAAATAAATTAAAATTAACGCGCTCGCAATAGATAGTGACGAGCATTCAAACAGGCGGACCAAACACAACAAACAAAAGCAACACGTTAATAATGAAAACTTTTCCTATTATATACAGTACGGGCATCGTTTTTTATGAACAAGAACAAGGAGAGGAACTCTACGGTCCTTGGGATGGAGAACTTCCAGCCTATCACCCGGAGGTGTATGGATAATTACTCACTTACTGTTACCAATTACTCCAACACGCTTATTAAAATATCTTCGACCGTATCATTTGTCAAAACTGTTATTACAATGTAGATGAAATGCCAAAAGCAAAAAGGAATCGTAGACGTAGAGGCTATAATCCAGAATGATCGAGCTCTGTATACGACTGTTAAACTCGATATTTTGTTATCGAACTCACGATAAGAATAAATATAATGACCGAGCCCTTCTCGCTGGGGCATTCGATTGTTGCATATTCACTACCGTAATCTCCAGGTCGCATTGACAAATTTTGAACAGATGTTACGATAATAAAATGAGCCGTGACACTTTAACAATTTATGATTTTACAATCCGCGGGAAAATAACATACTCAATATTCTGATTTGTGACTCAACAAAAATAAAGAAACACATTTATACGTCCTCTGTACTGCATATCTCGTTGAACATGTGGAAAATCGCTAGTAGCACATAGATTATGAAGATACATTTTGCTTGTTATGATATAGTAATCCTACTTTTTCAGCACTGTATCATATTTGGATTTAGGCTTGAAGAACGCTTCTACTTTACTAGTGTTGCTGTTTTTAAGATCTGTTTCTCGTAGTAGGTCTATAGAATTGTACTATATATTCAATATTACTTTATGAATATATTATGAAAATTATGTAAGAAAATTTAAATAAAAGGCAAATTTGAGGTAACAAACTGATAGAGCATGTTATATAAAATATGTTGTAAAACGAATAAACTCACTTCACTTCACTTTTCGTTCACTTTTTATAACACTTCGTGCTTTGCTTTTTTGTAAAATGTTTCGACGTATTCATTTTTTTATTATTTTTATGCAAAATTATGTTATTCTGCCAGAACTTTGTAATTTAATTCTCTCAAGTTAACTTACTGTTTGAAACTGACTCCCTTCTGCGAAAACATTTTTTGACTAAATTTACCCAGATATTTTCTGTATCCAATACTCAGATCCGATGAATATTCGGAGCAGTTCAAGGCTTGAATTTCGAAAGAGGTCCCGGTGCACCTTTATTAAGCGTCAAGTAGGCCAAGGTGAAGAAATTTACCTTTATATATGATAACAGAGTTTATTATGCAGATCTAACAGAGTAACGGTACAAAATGTTACAGAATGATTCAAAGTATTACAAGAGACTGCGTCAAAATATTTTAACAGATTGATTCGAGCGCTTATTTTGGGGGGTTTTTATATCGTGCTTTCTATACTGTGTGACACTATCGTGGGGTTTTAGTCGGTAAGTCCGACACTACCCCGACAGTGTCCATGAGGATCTCCCCACGAAAAAAAAGTTCAAGGCTTGAATATTTTTAGAAAAATAATAATTTCACTGATCTTAGTATTAATTTCAGTGATTTCAGTAAAAATAAATGTAATTTTCAGTATTACTAACAATTTGTTTTATCCTCTTCCTACCACATTTTGAAATACAAATTTTTAAACCTAAAGTTCAATCTAACAATGAAGGTCATCATCGAGGTTGATACATGTTCCAGTTTCGAATATACATCAAAAGAAGTATTTCCTTTCTTAAGTTGAGGTCACAATAAGCATCTTCAATCAGCATTTTATTCTTTTGTCTTAATGGTGAAAACAAGTGATCGAAGAGATAGTACGCATCAAAATATAATACAATATGCTCAAATATACTACACAACCTGCTACAATATACTGCAAGAGTAATTGAGACCGAACACGGAAGACCAGGAACGATAGCGTCATAAGCAGCTTGTTCCTTTTTGTTCTTTATTTGGAGTTTTAGATTTCTTCCCTTACAATAAGTAGCTCTTTGTGATCTATCTGTTTCCTCTCCTTTTTCCATCTACTTAGGGACTCATTTTTTGGAATCCGCGGACACAGTACGTAATTGATCTTCATCGAGCAATCTTGTCAATACGCATCGTCATTTGCCACTCCCTCATTTGAAGAGATTTGATGATAGTATTCCTATTACGGCATGTATATATTTCATGATATGGAGCAATATCATATGATGGTAATAAAAATTTCTCGAACGATAATCCATTTATTTATATTTTTCAATATCTGTCCTTACGATTGCGTATTTATTTGTTCCACGTATCATATTTATCTATTTGCATAACTGTAGGTGACATTTTTTTAAACAATTTTGCTAATATTTCATAACTTTTTAATTCATATTTCAAAGTGGTAACAGGTGTTTCTTTCTTTTCAAGTCTCCTCCATATCGGGCTTATTTCTAGTAGCCACGCTTGCTTACAAAGCAATTTTATATCTGCACAAGAATATCTTTCAGTACATTTTACTATGTGGTTTACAATATCTGTATTTTCTAATAAGTGGTTGCTAAGGTATAATTTGAATATACCAAGTCGAGCAACTTCATTGGGTAATGATACGTATATTTGCTTTTCGAGACGCCTGAGTAAAGCTGCATCAATGCCCCTAATAACATATTTACAATAAATATTATCGTTCTATTATACTAATAATAATGAAGGAATACTTCAAACAACACAATAACATATTTGGAATTTGGAGAAATATTACGATATTTTCTACTTAGAAAACATTGAAATAACGTGATATACGTACCAAGGGGAATTAGTTGTAGCCAGAAGAACTACATTAGAATTCTCATTAGACACTAATCCATCCAATCTAGAAAGAAGTTCTGACCTGAATCTCTTTGCAGGTTCAGACAATATACAGTCTCCTTTATTTGTGGCGATCCAGTCAATCTCGTCGATAAAAATAATTGTAGACGAATGACTATAGGCAAGTTCAAATAAAACCTGTTCAGTTTAACAAATGTATTATTCATTAAATATTATATTCGAAATTCCTTAAATTCATTGCCTCATCACGAATATGATATCATTTCGTTTTCCAAACAACTATTCTATTTATATATAAATGACGAAAAATAAAATCAAATCTTTTTATACCTAGAATCTCTCCTTCATAGACAAAGGAACAAAGAAACTTACATAGACAAAGCAACTTACACGTATATACTTCTCGGAATCGCCTCTCCATTTGCTGACCAATGAGCTGGCAGTTATGTTAAAAAAAGGTGCAATGGCATTCTGTCGCGACTGCCTTCGCTAACTTCGTTTTCCCTGTTTTGTATATTTCTTGTAAACACGTACAGAAATGAAAAGAATACGAGTATCTTACCTGTACCAGGTGGGCCGTACAGCAAAATACCTTTCCAGGGGGAAAACGGGCCATCAAAAAAGATATGATACTTAAGGGGATACACAACGGCCTCCTTAACAGCGGTTTTACATTCCTCTAGGCCTATAACGTCATCCCAATGTACATTTAATTTGTTTACTATGATCTCCTGTGACGATACAAAGATAAAATGGCGTCTTCTCTATATTAAGTAAGTGTTACGTAATTTGATATTTGAAGCGTTACTGAAATCACGTCATTGTCGATATACGTTGGACGGTTTATCGACGGGAATTTTATCGTTTAAAAGCTTTACGATACGTATATTAATCGAAAATAACTTACGCATGAGATGTCCTCAGCAATCTTTCGTAATTCCGGATTATCTGAATAAAGCTTTGCAATGCATTTCAATATCTTCGATTGCATGGATTGTTCCATTGGGACGTTAAATAGCTCTTCTGATGAACGTCCATCACTCTCATTGGGGAATATTGACGTCACTGTCATTGCGAGATTAATATGATTCGCATTATCATCAGTTATCTTCTGCTGTAGATTCGTCTCTTTCACAGGCTCACTTCTCGCTTGTTTACTAACAGATTTGGCTTTTGTCTCAATACTTCTACAAACACTGGATCATATTGTAATACGATACGTTGAATACGATACGTTGAATACGTTGAATACCGTTTAATATCGTTAAATAATTTAAATTCTTACGTTTTGCTTGCATTTGTCACTTCCCTCGTCATTTCCCTTCCAGCTATTTTCTTACACAATATGGGATATTTTTGAAATTTCATCTTGTAATAATTTTCATACTCTGCAACGATAATTTCCAAATCGATGTTGTCGCAAACCCGATGTTCGGGAGATAGACGAGCTTCCCGGAATAATACATCGCTAACGTCTATATACATAAAAAAATGTAGTTTTTAATTAATTATAGTTTTTAACTAATTAAAAATATTTTTCGCAATGACTGAACACTATAAGATAACCATCAAACAATTGTTTTATCTCTAGGTAAGACAGGCAAAAGAATGTATTTACTATATAAATCCTCGAAGATAATTTCTTGTCTTCTGCTTTTTAATTTCCAATTTTTAGATGGATAAGAATAATTTGAATTTATACTTCATATATTTGTTTATAACTAGTTAATCTACATAATCGATTGAGTTATTCTTAACTACTGAATTACCGATGTCGAATTTTCAAATTTGGTTTCGCCTTCTCTTTCCATGATGTCCACTGATTTCTATTTCGATTGGTCACTGACACTATTCAAAAGAATTGGAACTAGGAATATATTTTAATTATAATATACTCACCCATTGTGTTCCAAATAATCACATACAAGGTATAATATGTTCCGATGACGTTCCGAAATACGACTCTCCTCCTAATGCAACATGGATATAGAAAGATGGATGCAACATGGAAATAGAAAGAGAACACCATGTATAGATACTTCCTGTCCATGTTTAATCAGGCATGCACACTAGTGGACACTGACGCTGCTCGTATACCGCTGTTACATATTTCCTGTACATGTGCGCGTCATTAGACAAGGACGGAACATCCTCTCTCTACTTCTCTATCGCGTTTTTAGTTCGCTCACGCGCTCTGTACTCATATCTATTACATTTCCACCCTAGGCAGCGGCCGTGCAGTGACTTACAAAAGTTCCGAACGGTTCCATCCTGGGCGGACGGTTAATTGCGTTCGGTACTTCGAGGCAGGAAGGTGAGTGCAGAATCGCTCCTCTTAGTACTCTTATTAGAAGTGTTATCATGGAATATAAGTTTTTTCAATAAATTCTTATCGTTTTACGATCTTTCTAGAATACAATGACGTCAGCAATCGATCATTTTCGCGAATTTATTGTAAATTAATTGGGGGAATATCTGGAGTTCTTTATCGGTTTCGACTGTAAAATCAGCAACTATTCGAATTTTTCATTCATAATTGTGACATTTTCGACACTTCCGTTGCCAAGACCCTCTTGAGAGATTTTTGGCACGTTCCATCACCCTTGTTAAACGAGTGCACATTGGTGGATATATTGATTTTAAAAACCAATACGTGTACGAGATTTATTATCTCACTGGGACAAAGAAATCCGTTTTATTCGCGAATTTTCCGTGTTTCTTCTTAATTTTCGTGAGTGTCTGGCGCGGAGCATTATTTGAATGAACTTTTCATCGTTCAGATTATATTTCGTTTAAAAAGATTGAAATTGATGTCGAGAAGAAATGAAACAAGGTGCTCGGGCATTCCATCGTTTCCCGGGGAAAGAGAAATATGAAAAAAACGGTCGTTCTTCCTTCTGCCATTTTCGTCCATTACCAAAATGGTATGACCCAAATGTCCCGGGCCGTGAATCAATCAAGCGAATTTTGAATAATTTTTGAATAATATCCAGTTAATAATTTGTGAAACAAATTAATTTCATTTTATCGTTGGAAACAAATTAGTTGGATTTTTCTTTCTTTAGCAGTTTTCGCCTGAGTTGACCTGACGTGCTACTTCAGTTTCCATCATCGCTTCTCGAAACTTCCAACGTCCTTGGTGTTGGAGTCTCCTTGACCAGGTGAGTACATAGCTTCTAGATACTCGTCGCTGTTCATCCTTACGAGCCTCTCGAGAAAAATCCGCAGTTAATATTCTGCTAATCCCTGCTGCTTTTAAAGACCATAAGTAGTCGTCCGTAAGGTTTAAAAGATTTCGAGTAGATTTGTATTACGTATTTTATCTTCTAATTTTTAAAGAGAGGGTCGTGTTTAATCAATTGAAAATGACGAAACTGTAATGGGACATTATTATCAAATATTAAACGTGGTTCCATTGGGTACTTTTATGGTCTTTGCGAGATATATATGCATTATACGTTGCTACTAGCAACGCGTAGCGATGAACGATGGAGAGCAGTACCTTCGTTATCTCGTCTCGGTTGTGTACATATCAGTAATGCACAGTACTCGTACTAAATATCTTACAAATTCCATACAGATTTTCAGATTAGTTTCGAATAATACCAACACGACCATGATAGTCACAGTACAGTATTAAATGGTGCCACTATGCATAATACACTCCTAAAATGTCTCTACAAATATATTTGTCCGAATATTTTTGTCAGCTACTATATCCTAACCACGGTTTATTAAACAATATATAGATTTAAAAAAGAATATATAACGATATTACTTGTTTAGGCTAGATTGGTTTAACTTGTATAGTTTTAGTAACTGTGTAAGATCAAACAAGAACTTATCGTTAGTTTGGCGAGATCTGATTACACGAAGCAACATAATTGCTTTGAAACTCAGGACAGAAAACAATGTCAACCGGTAGACGCGTTTGTCTGGTGAACGTGTAACGCGTGAATAATAGATAGCGACAATCACGCGAACGCTAGTTACAGCTGACTTGGCTTACATTGTAGCATTCAAACTAGAGTATACGAGCCGTAAGCGCTATTGAAAGTTCAAAGGCCGACTAGTGAGCTTCATCCTATCTCATTTTTTAATCAGGCGATGGATCGACGAATCGTATTGATTTCGAGGATTATTATAGTTCTGTGGAAATTTTAAAGCGTGGTTTGTCTAATCTTGTCTCGTTAGCTACAGACTCTTTGGCGAGCAGCCTGAAACTTGATCCAGTTTCGAGAAAATGAAAAATTCGTTTCTTCTCTTTGCTTCCCTGTTCCGTCTTTCCTCCTTTTTCCCTTTTTACATCGCGTTAGGACCCGTTAAATAATATTGACTGCCGTGGACGCTGGCTGAGAAGTGCACTTTATAACTAGCTTTGAAATCACTGACGTCGATGAGGACAAAGGTAAGTTAGAGGGTCATTTATCTGAGCTGGTGTTATTCGACCTGAACCCTGCAGCTTTTCAGAGTTTCTTTCGTTTTTCTTTTAAGAGCAGAGATGTTAACTGGTCTCTCGTTACGTGTAAGAAGTATGTACTAAAGCTTATTTATCACCAATTGGTTGCTCAAAGTCGAGATATACATACCTATATTATATTAATACGTTACAGAAGATTACGCGTTAGTTAGCTTATGAGAATTTATAGTGTGTCACAGATCACAAAAGCAGAATGACTACTTTTTCATAAACGATATATGTATATGAATTGAAAGTTTAACTATTACGTCACATACTTCTCTCGATAAAGGTCGTCGAGTGCATATTGTTAAAGAATATTAGCCATTTGAATTCAATAGTTTCGAAGATACTAATGCTTCTGTGAAGTTTTTGCAGGCTGTTAATTTTTTATTGAGATACTACAAACTTTGAATAACTTCGATTAGAAATAAAAATCACATTACACTAACGCGTAGAATGTAACGTAACGCGTAGATAATGTAAATATAAATTATATTACAAGGAAATAATACGGGTAAGTAATGTGAAACATTCTGGTTAAAATTGCATCCTTTGAAGGCTAGGACACACAGTACTTACGAAGTAGATTAAGTACCAAATGGGGTACTTAAGAAAATTCATGTTGTCATTGTTTAATAAACATCTTCAGCTAATAGCTTTCTGCAAAAGCTGGTTTAAGTTATGCTAGCTTGTTCCTTATTAATTGCAATTATATTGTTCGTATCTCCTAGAGGATTAACAATCCATTTTTATAATGGATAATAAAAGTAAATTCCTATTAGGTTGTCCCAAGTTTCTTTCGTTTTATAAAGAAATGACAGTTATGTTATTCTATATTATTTTATATTAAATTGGAAAAAGGTGGATCACACGTAATTCAATAAAATAATATAAAACGAAAAATGTTGTACATCCATTACTTTCTTATAAAACGAAAGAAACTTTTGGAACAACCTAATATTTCTCTACTACGATGCTTCTACAGTGCTAAAATATTTGATAAAAATGTTAAGAATTTCTAATATTGATTTAAGCGTATCGATTTATCCACTCTTCATATTTGATCAAACAGAAATTGTTAATTATGATTTACACTTAAAAGCGGATTGCATATTATGAGGATAAATTATCAAATTCATCTCTAATATACACATTAGAGAATCATTCATAGCCGCAATCCTGTTTACCGCTAACATTCCTGGTACTCAATAATTCATTAGGTGTCTGCTTTAGCCGCACAGAATACACCTGTAAATAATTAATCGCCATTAATATTCCATCGACTTTTGAAAATCCCTCATGTGATCTATTTCATGCGATGAGAATATGTATAAATTGAGATTGCGATCGACCATCCTCAGTCGGATAAATCGAGTGATTCAAATTATAACACAAAAAAAAGTTAAAACTAGTTACATTATCTTTTTCAATTTTTATGTATTATTTGGCGGAAGAAACTTTGGTAATTGGTAAGTAAAGTTCACCTCCTTAATGTTAATGATTTTAATATGTTATTAAGCTCAAAGTTCTAAGGAATTTTCTATATATATATACATATACATAACTGTGTGCGTATATATATAATATACGTATAACAGCCAAAGTTCAGCTCTCAAGTGTACGCAAAACTTTTATGTTCATTTTACGCTATACCAGTATGTTTCATGAATTTGTTTGCTAACAGTATCGAAACAAATAACAAGCAGAGGACGAGCTATTCATGAATTGTTTTGCCAGCGTGTACGCTCCCAATATTTTCTATTTGAGAAAACATACTTGTTGCTATTGCAACTACAAATATCTTTACAGTCGACGCTTTTGCCGCGAATCATTGGCTAACATGTAAAATCGAGAAAAAACATGGTTTATTGTGATGGAAATGTGGAAAACCGCAAAACCGATATAGAAGGGAAAATAAAGGAAAGGAAGGTAGGGATAAGTAGAAGCTTGGGGCCAAGTTTAATTCACTGAAACCGAGCTGCTTGTATTATCGCAAAACAAAATTGCCAGTACGTCATTTCCGTACTCTCGTCCTCGCGAAAATGGTTTTGCTCGTTAAGAAAAAACGAAGAGACAGGGAAGAGAGGAAAAAGCAAACGGAGAGCGCTTTTAAAAAGCTGGCGAACCGTGTGTTACCACAACTCGTTTTTGAGATCTTTGCCAGGGACGCGTTAAAACACGCTGCAAATATATTTCTGGCTTTTCTGGGGTTTAACTGAAATATGACAAATAACGTTGTAAAACATATGTACTTATGACTTACAGAGTAATTGAGTGTACAAAATATAATAGCCAGCGATTTAGGGCTTTAAAAGATCAAAAGAAAAGAAAAGAAAAGAAAAGAAGAAAGATAATATGTTGCGGCAGTTTAAGTCGATCTAAGAAAATAGATAAAGGGAGGGAGGGGCAAAGCTAGTTAATCTGGAAAGAATCCAAGCGTCAATTTCAAGCATTTACAGAGAATCAAGCGGGCTGGTTAAGGTCGTGAGTTGAGCAATTATCCCGCGTTAGGTTCAATCAGGTTAGTCCCACGCGAAATTGATCCAACCATGCGAAAACGAGTGTATTCTGATTTCTGTCGCAGATACTTCTGGCTAGTGCAGTACCTACACGGTGGTTGTTGAAATAGCCGCTTCTCATCTATTTTCCGCAGCGCGGACATCATCCTTTGATCCCTTACGACTAACGAAGTTTTCAAAGATGTACGGCAGTTTGAGATTCTACTTGAAAATGATCATGATTGCGGTCTGTGTACCGCCTGCCCTTCTTTTTGTTCTTCCGTTAAAGACTGGTAAGTTGATACTGATTAATTATGCGATCGAAATCCTATATAATGGCTACAAAAAATATTTGCATCATTATTCTCGTTTCCTAATGAATCGCTGTTTTAATCAAGTTTTATATTGCATCAAATTTCTGTAGTTACACGAAAGTACTAAATTATAGAAAACTTGATATACACGGATTTAATTAATTGATAAATTAGTCGATATATAGGCATTATTATTTATTATATTATATATTATAGGCATTATATATTAGTAATGTATATATACACTTTTGAATTTTAGCCTTCTATTATTCTTATATCCTTTAAACGTCATTTCAAGCTACAAGCGACTTTAACTCAAATAGCTCGATTTCAAGTTCTAACGTATACTGTAAAGCACACTTGCGAAGTGAAACAGTAAACACGATATGAAAACTCTCTCCCCAGTAAGAAATCGAATATCCAATTTCAATCGTGCTTCATCGATAAAGCATCAATGCTACGTAGAAGCATCGTGGCAGCCGCAATGCGGATCCGTTGATCAAAAATTTCCTGGCACGATCGTTTTCGTAACGCTATTAGCCGTTTCAGTATCAGGGATGTTTTAAAAATCCGTATCGGATTGTACCATGAAGCGCAATAGCGCTTCGTTTATTTATTTACGAGAAGTGCCGATCAACTCGATTGCACTGCTCTTTTTTTTTTGTCGAAACATACCTTTCAACGCGTTCACGCTTCACTTCATCAGCTATATCAGAAACGTTACACTAAAGAGTCAAAAGGTTGCCAAATATTCGTGCTTTACCTTTTGTTTGTGTGACGTTCTGTAATTGGTTTTCCAATTCAAGAGGTAATTTATACATTAGTTTTTTCTTTATTTGGTTTACGATTATTTGAAAGAAAAGTAATTACGAGAGGAAACTCTGATAGACTAGCGACAAGCTACGTTCGGAACCGAGCGCGCTGTGAATTGACAATCGTAACCAAACATCGCGACACAGTTCACCACACTATGCGTACAGCATGATCACGCTGAGTGGCGTTGAAACGGTTAACGTAACTGCGCGTACGACCGTCGAATGGCAAAGATATTCAAGCTGAGAATCGTTTTCAGATGCTATAAACAACCGCTGTGCTGACTTTCAAGGAGAAACCATTCGACATGATCTTACGTTTGAGCCGGGGCCTTCGGTTTGCAGTTTCTGCGTCTGCTACAATTCGAGGCTGAAGTGGTGCATATCGATCGTATGCAACCCGCCCGTAGTGAGTATATGCTCATTACTTAAACACTTAACACAACCAGAGAGAAACTAAAGCACACCGTTAATGCGAATAGGGTACACAGCGATTCATCTAACTTGCCTTGAATTACTTTTGCAAAGAGAAACATGGACAGGAATAATTCTTTGTTACGAGTCGTTTAATTTATTCGTTCGTTAGAACGATTGGTCTGACAAATTCAAAGTCTTGTTCCGTATAAATATTTTTAAACAAGCACGTCATAAGCTTTGTATATTTTTTTTATCGCAACGAAACTGTTCAGAGAAATGTTGAAATTATTAATTACAAAAGAAGACATTTACGTTGTAAAAATGTTAGCGAAAACATTTGTGAAAAAGTTACTTTGTTATAAATTCTACAAAAGGAAATATTGAAAATCACGCCCCATTTATTCAGTTGCACGTATGAAAAGTATTTTGCATTCGCGCAAAAAAATCCCTTAAGGATACATATTTTATAATAATTGGAGTGTCAAAGTTATTACGCGGATTGGCGTACCTTAACCACGTGCCTTTTAATGAAACTAGGTTATTCATTTGTTATTCGTTCCTAACTTTCAACTTTATGATTTTTGCGGAATAAAATTTTATATTCCGGTTCAGTTTATAAATGATTCATTTTGAATTGAATAAAATTAGAGTTACAGCAGTGTAATTTAACAAAGAACAAATAATCATTTGTACTTTATTAAAATGTTCTTTTAGCGTCTCGTTTTAATATTTCTCTAATAATATTTTGTTAACCGTTATATTTAAATGAAGGTTTTCAAAGCAGAGACGTACTTTAACGTAGGAAATGGACGTACATTTATAATGAGAATTCAGAAGCAAAAATATTTCATACAAAAATAAATATTCCCCATGTGTAAATAGCTACGTTATGACTTTTATATGTATCTAACGTTTTTCCATGCAAGGTAACGTATATTTGCTTCTTCGCTTCTTCGCTTCTGAGTAGTAAAACCTGGCATTCATGCGGCTGATAGGTAGTTACGCGCTGACAACGAAAAACATAAAATGAATAAAAAACATGAGCCATCCTATAAAAAAAATAAAGCTGCTTTTATCTTTCATTACATATTCGTCAGAATATTGTTAATAAATATTTAAGTTCAGATTTCAGCTTAAATAAATGCATAGGATTGGACATTTATTTATATATGTATCTGCGAACGCTTTTTGACATAAAATTTTTATAACGACTAAAATCACATATTCCGATATTAAATTAATTTGATGAGAATAAAAACTGAATTTTTTAAACGAGATTTTGTATGAAGTTACATTTATTGGGAAAAATTCATTCTTTTATAATATGATAAAACGAGACTCATAGTCTGTATAAATCATTTCATGGAATATTATGTGTATGTACATGTGTTCTACGCTTTTATGATAAAAATGCTAAATGAACATAACGATCAAATGCATCGACAAATGCATTGAACATATCGATTGTTATTTTGAAAAATTGATTATCTTTTATTTGTTTCGAACTACAAATTGATCGAGACATTCGTGTTTGCTAAATTGCGAATTTAACGCAATGAAGTCGTCTGAATCCCTTGCGAGCATGTAAATATAGCGTCGAATTAACAGGTCAATTACTTGAGGTTGGAACTGAAAGAAAGAGAAAGATGGAGGAGGTCTTGCCTTTGAATGCTGGACACTTCTAAAGCCCACAGTTCGCTGAAATTGCCAGAGAATTCAATTAAATGGCAAATTAAACCATTGAACTGAATCTGTTTCCAATCGTGAGCTTGGAGGTTCTACCCTTTGAATTTTTAAACCAGTCAACCTTCTTTTGTACGTATGGTAACGAATATAATTCATAAACTAATGAAGTGTGTAATTCAATTGAAAGCTCTTTTCACTGAATTCAGTTTAGATTAAGAAAAATGATATAATAACGAAATTATCAATTTACAATTTATAGAGCGTATACTTTATTCGAAAGTGAAGTTTATTACTGCAAATATTAGTTGGCTATTTATAGCCTGTTTGAAAAGGTGATTTAATTTCGATTGATTTTCGATAAGTTTTTGTTGGTTTACTCAGGTTAATTAATCTCCAATAAAATAGAAATACCAATCCGGTAGTATAATTGCTTTCTTGCTTATTACTTTTTTACTAATTAGCGATGCACGATTCCAGACCAGTAAATATTTTTCCATCGGGAGAAGTCAGGTCGAGAGATGCAAGATTTATACGCTCGTTCTGTCAGTTATCCCAGTGTCTGTTACGCGATAGAAAATGAACGAACTGAATAATAAATGCATTATCGGCATGAAGATTGCTTGATGTAGGCCACCGCTTTTTTTCTATCCTTCCGATACCATTTTTCTTTACTTTTTTTTTTTTTTTTTGCGAAACACTTTGCTAGTCGTGAGAAGCAGCAATTCCCTTCTGCGAATCAATTACGGTTCACGAGAAATTGTATTATAGCCTGGAACGTATTCAAATTATCTTCAATTATTCTCGGCTGTTTCCATTTCCATTCGTCTCTTGCGTAAGTACTCGTTTGATGTACGTACATCGTGAGACAATAATCGTTAACACCTTTAATGTCTTCAGTATTATAGAATAAGACGCGAAAATACGTTGAAACCTGACTTTTAGATTCGCGAGACTCTATAAGGCTTCGAAAGTCTCTTGTTTCAGGCCGAATAAAAAATTGTAGATGAAGAATTACATTGCGAGGTCTGTTAAGGAAAATTTTAAATCGTATCGTTGTAATAGGATTATTTCAGCGAGGGAAATTACGTGTTGCGTGCGAAGCCACGAGCTTTCTTTCAGGCTAATATATATAATTGTCCTATCGAACTTTCCATCTAAACCATTGCGCTCACACGTGGATTTTGCATTTCAATTTTCTTACTTACAGTCCAGTCCAGTGAGACCAAGTTAAATTTTTCAGCCCTCCGAGGTAGAATATGTTTTATAGAGAGACGTACAACGCCATGAAAGGGAGACAGATCAATAAATTGGGTTATCTTTAAATTACTGACAATCATTTCATCGACGCGGTTTCACCGACACCGAGTCCCCCGGCAACGTCTGTCAAAGCTTATTTACCGATACACTGAACCACAATCATTTTACCGACCTCTTCCTTTGCTGACAGTTATTATACTCGCTGTCATATGTTATCGTTGATTATACATCTTTATTTACAAATTCGTTCCTGTGTATAACGAAACAAAGGAAGAAACGAAAATGATACGTTTCATGACGCATTGTTAAATTATTAATTAACGAGAGTTACATATCTACATGAATGCTTTGAAATGTCAGTTATAATTCATGAAAATGGATACAAGCCATTTTACTATACATAAATATAGGAATATAAGATGCTAAGTAATCTTCCTAAGTAATCTCCTCCAGCTTTTTCTAGTTTGATCAATAATTATTAGTACATGTTAGGAAAATAAATAGAATTTTTGTTCTCAAGCGAGGTATAATTTAAATTTTGTATGTACACAAAAATGTTAAATTAATAATGATTATAATAATCAATAAACTATGATTACAGAGGATGGGTTTTTTGATAAAATGACATTCTGACAAATATATATAGATCGATATATATATAGATATAGATAGACAAATATATAGACTCTTACAACAGTAGTTATGAATGAACAGTAGTTATTGTATCAATTCCGTTCTTCAGAAGCTTCATTTGTGAAAAGACAATTCGCCAGAATATGGATTCACTGTAGTTATAGCTATAGGATTTCAATCTAGTTGACAGACTTGCTTTACGTAGAGAATATCTGTCTCTTGTTCTACCTTATCGCGATTCTCTCCTCATCTTATACGCTTTGTCGAGCAAAGTAATATTGGCATATATCTCGGCTCTGGTTACAATCATTAGTTTCCGCCTAAACGGTTAGAATCACATAGCTCGCGCTCTACTCTCGTTTATTCACCATTCAGGCCATATGGTCGCATGCGACGAGTTTTATGTTAATTCCGACCGATTACAATACCTTTCTTTCGTTTACAAGGAACGACGAGACTGGCAGTTGCGTGATTTGCAATGCAAAAGCCGCGATATCTGCACGATAACCTAACCTCAACCGATTTTGTTGTACTATTCTTATGTGGACTTCGTTTGTACCACTTTCGTAACAAAAATAGAATACGTAGAACACAGCATTCCGTTATGCGATATTGTCGACTCCTAACATCCGAAAAATCAGAGATAATTTTTTTCCCTACAGTTGTACATTTGTGTGAAAAATTACGAACGTAAAGTTGTTTGGTGCATGCACAGTCCTCCCCTACCCTGCATTTGCGTGGACATGCTAGAAAGATTCACTTTTCCACGGTGAAACTGTATGTATTATAATTTCATTTTTACAAAGGTCGAACATCCTACTATGCATAAATTTAATATTAATATAAGCAGGTTTCCTGTTAAGTATTACATCTGACGTATAAGCACACGTGTGTACGAGCCTTGGTTTTAAATGTCTTATAGTAGACACCGAAAAGATTATTCAGTTGGATATCTGACTCAACATCAATATTTTACTAGGAGATAACATGTTAAGAACACGTTGGTGGATGGCATGGGAGATGATGAATGAAGACATACTTCTGTGAGATACATAAAATAGTAGTCAGAACGTATTTTGGCGCTTGGGGACAGCAACAGCTGGTGATACTGTCATACACCTCCATTTATAAACTTTCGAAAATCGATGTGACCTTCAAACTTTAGTGTATTCTGTTTCACAGCACAAAATGTTTCCGAAACGTACGTTTATTGTTACAATGAACTTGACTAATGGCTCTGAAATACTATCCTTGAAAAAACAATGGG
>NW_022885119.1:0-25026 GCF_011952205.1 Bombus bifarius | reverse complement strand
ATCTCTAGGTAAGACAGGCAAAAGAATGTATTTACTATATAAATCCTCGAAGATAATTTCTTGTCTTCTGCTTTTTAATTTCCAATTTTTAGATGGATAAGAATAATTTGAATTTATACTTCATATATTTGTTTATAACTAGTTAATCTACATAATCGATTGAGTTATTCTTAACTACTGAATTACCGATGTCGAATTTTCAAATTTGGTTTCGCCTTCTCTTTCCATGATGTCCACTGATTTCTATTTCGATTGGTCACTGACACTATTCAAAAGAATTGGAACTAGGAATATATTTTAATTATAATATACTCACCCATTGTGTTCCAAATAATCACATACAAGGTATAATATGTTCCGATGACGTTCCGAAATACGACTCTCCTCCTAATGCAACATGGATATAGAAAGATGGATGCAACATGGAAATAGAAAGAGAACACCATGTATAGATACTTCCTGTCCATGTTTAATCAGGCATGCACACTAGTGGACACTGACGCTGCTCGTATACCGCTGTTACGTATTTCCTGTACAAGTGCGCGTCATTAGACAAGGACGGAACATCCTCTCTCTACTTCTCTATCGCGTTTTTAGTTCGCTCACGCGCTCTGTACTCATATCTATTACATTTCCACCCTAGGCAGCGGCCGTGCAGTGACTTACAAAAGTTCCGAACGGTTCCATCCTGGGCGGACGGTTAATTGCGTTCGGTACTTCGAGGCAGGAAGGTGAGTACAGAATCGCTCCTCTTAGTACTCTTATTAGAAGTGTTATCATGGAATATAAGTTTTTTCAATAAATTCTTATCGTTTTACGATCTTTCTAGAATACAATGACGTCAGCAATCGATCATTTTCGCGAATTTATTGTAAATTAATTGGGGGAATATCTGGAGTTCTTTATCGGTTTCGACTGTAAAATCAGCAACTATTCGAATTTTTCATTCATAATTGTGACATTTTCGACACTTCCGTTGCCAAGACCCTCTTGAGAGATTTTTGGCACGTTCCATCACCCTTGTTAAACGAGTGCACATTGGTGGATATATTGATTTTAAAAACCAATACGTGTACGAGATTTATTATCTCACTGGGACAAAGAAATCCGTTTTATTCGCGAATTTTCCGTGTTTCTTCTTAATTTTCGTGAGTGTCTGGCGCGGAGCATTATTTGAATGAACTTTTCATCGTTCAGATTATATTTCGTTTAAAAAGATTGAAATTGATGTCGAGAAGAAATGAAACAAGGTGCTCGGGCATTCCATCGTTTCCCGGGGAAAGAGAAATATGAAAAAAACGGTCGTTCTTCCTTCTGCCATTTTCGTCCATTACCAAAATGGTATGACCCAAATGTCCCGGGCCGTGAATCAATCAAGCGAATTTTGAATAATTTTTGAATAATATCCAGTTAATAATTTGTGAAACAAATTAATTTCATTTTATCGTTTGAAACAAATTAGTTGGATTTTTCTTTCTTTAGCAGTTTTCGCCTGAGTTGACCTGACGTGCTACTTCAGTTTCCATCATCGCTTCTCGAAACTTCCAACGTCCTTGGTGTTGGAGTCTCCTTGACCAGGTGAGTACATAGCTTCTAGATACTCGTCGCTGTTCATCCTTACGAGCCTCTCGAGAAAAATCCGCAGTTAATATTCTGCTAATCCCTGCTGCTTTTAAAGACCATAAGTAGTCGTCCGTAAGGTTTAAAAGATTTCGAGTAGATTTGTATTACGTATTTTATCTTCTAATTTTTAAAGAGAGGGTCGTGTTTAATCAATTGAAAATGACGAAACTGTAATGGGACATTATTATCAAATATTAAACGTGGTTCCATTGGGTACTTTTATGGTCTTTGCGAGATATATATGCATTATACGTTGCTACTAGCAACGCGTAGCGATGAACGATGGAGAGCAGTACCTTCGTTATCTCGTCTCGGTTGTGTACATATCAGTAATGCACAGTACTCGTACTAAATATCTTACAAATTCCATACAGATTTTCAGATTAGTTTCGAATAATACCAACACGACCATGATAGTCACAGTACAGTATTAAATGGTGCCACTATGCATAATACACTCCTAAAATGTCTCTACAAATATATTTGTCCGAATATTTTTGTCAGCTACTATATCCTAACCACGGTTTATTAAACAATATATAGATTTAAAAAAGAATATATAACGATATTACTTGTTTAGGCTAGATTGGTTTAACTTGTATAGTTTTAGTAACTGTGTAAGATCAAACAAGAACTTATCGTTAGTTTGGCGAGATCTGATTACACGAAGCAACATAATTGCTTTGAAACTCAGGACAGAAAACAATGTCAACCGGTAGACGCGTTTGTCTGGTGAACGTGTAACGCGTGAATAATAGATAGCGACAATCACGCGAACGCTAGTTACAGCTGACTTGGCTTACATTGTAGCATTCAAACTAGAGTATACGAGCCGTAAGCGCTATTGAAAGTTCAAAGGCCGACTAGTGAGCTTCATCCTATCTCATTTTTTAATCAGGCGATGGATCGACGAATCGTATTGATTTCGAGGATTATTATAGTTCTGTGGAAATTTTAAAGCGTGGTTTGTCTAATCTTGTCTCGTTAGCTACAGACTCTTTGGCGAGCAGCCTGAAACTTGATCCAGTTTCGAGAAAATGAAAAATTCGTTTCTTCTCTTTGCTTCCCTGTTCCGTCTTTCCTCCTTTTTCCCTTTTTACATCGCGTTAGGACCCGTTAAATAATATTGACTGCCGTGGACGCTGGCTGAGAAGTGCACTTTATAACTAGCTTTGAAATCACTGACGTCGATGAGGACAAAGGTAAGTTAGAGGGTCATTTATCTGAGCTGGTGTTATTCGACCTGAACCCTGCAGCTTTTCAGAGTTTCTTTCGTTTTTCTTTTAAGAGCAGAGATGTTAACTGGTCTCTCGTTACGTGTAAGAAGTATGTACTAAAGCTTATTTATCACCAATTGGTTGCTCAAAGTCGAGATATACATACCTATATTATATTAATACGTTACAGAAGATTACGCGTTAGTTAGCTTATGAGAATTTATAGTGTGTCACAGATCACAAAAGCAGAATGACTACTTTTTCATAAACGATATATGTATATGAATTGAAAGTTTAACTATTACGTCACATACTTCTCTCGATAAAGGTCGTCGAGTGCATATTGTTAAAGAATATTAGCCATTTGAATTCAATAGTTTCGAAGATACTAATGCTTCTGTGAAGTTTTTGCAGGCTGTTAATTTTTTATTGAGATACTACAAACTTTGAATAACTTCGATTAGAAATAAAAATCACATTACACTAACGCGTAGAATGTAACGTAACGCGTAGATAATGTAAATATAAATTATATTACAAGGAAATAATACGGGTAAGTAATGTGAAACATTCTGGTTAAAATTGCATCCTTTGAAGGCTAGGACACACAGTACTTACGAAGTAGATTAAGTACCAAATGGGGTACTTAAGAAAATTCATGTTGTCATTGTTTAATAAACATCTTCAGCTAATAGCTTTCTGCAAAAGCTGGTTTAAGTTATGCTAGCTTGTTCCTTATTAATTGCAATTATATTGTTCGTATCTCCTAGAGGATTAACAATCCATTTTTATAATGGATAATAAAAGTAAATTCCTATTAGGTTGTCCCAAGTTTCTTTCGTTTTATAAAGAAATGACAGTTATGTTATTCTATATTATTTTATATTAAATTGGAAAAAGGTGGATCACACGTAATTCAATAAAATAATATAAAACGAAAAATGTTGTACATCCATTACTTTCTTATAAAACGAAAGAAACTTTTGGAACAACCTAATATTTCTCTACTACGATGCTTCTACAGTGCTAAAATATTTGATAAAAATGTTAAGAATTTCTAATATTGATTTAAGCGTATCGATTTATCCACTCTTCATATTTGATCAAACAGAAATTGTTAATTATGATTTACACTTAAAAGCGGATTGCATATTATGAGGATAAATTATCAAATTCATCTCTAATATACACATTAGAGAATCATTCATAGCCGCAATCCTGTTTACCGCTAACATTCCTGGTACTCAATAATTCATTAGGTGTCTGCTTTAGCCGCACAGAATACACCTGTAAATAATTAATCGCCATTAATATTCCATCGACTTTTGAAAATCCCTCATGTGATCTATTTCATGCGATGAGAATATGTATAAATTGAGATTGCGATCGACCATCCTCAGTCGGATAAATCGAGTGATTCAAATTATAACACAAAAAAAAGTTAAAACTAGTTACATTATCTTTTTCAATTTTTATGTATTATTTGGCGGAAGAAACTTTGGTAATTGGTAAGTAAAGTTCACCTCCTTAATGTTAATGATTTTAATATGTTATTAAGCTCAAAGTTCTAAGGAATTTTCTATATATATATACATATACATAACTGTGTGCGTATATATATAATATACGTATAACAGCCAAAGTTCAGCTCTCAAGTGTACGCAAAACTTTTATGTTCATTTTACGCTATACCAGTATGTTTCATGAATTTGTTTGCTAACAGTATCGAAACAAATAACAAGCAGAGGACGAGCTATTCATGAATTGTTTTGCCAGCGTGTACGCTCCCAATATTTTCTATTTGAGAAAACATACTTGTTGCTATTGCAACTACAAATATCTTTACAGTCGACGCTTTTGCCGCGAATCATTGGCTAACATGTAAAATCGAGAAAAAACATGGTTTATTGTGATGGAAATGTGGAAAACCGCAAAACCGATATAGAAGGGAAAATAAAGGAAAGGAAGGTAGGGATAAGTAGAAGCTTGGGGCCAAGTTTAATTCACTGAAACCGAGCTGCTTGTATTATCGCAAAACAAAATTGCCAGTACGTCATTTCCGTACTCTCGTCCTCGCGAAAATGGTTTTGCTCGTTAAGAAAAAACGAAGAGACAGGGAAGAGAGGAAAAAGCAAACGGAGAGCGCTTTTAAAAAGCTGGCGAACCGTGTGTTACCACAACTCGTTTTTGAGATCTTTGCCAGGGACGCGTTAAAACACGCTGCAAATATATTTCTGGCTTTTCTGGGGTTTAACTGAAATATGACAAATAACGTTGTAAAACATATGTACTTATGACTTACAGAGTAATTGAGTGTACAAAATATAATAGCCAGCGATTTAGGGCTTTAAAAGATCAAAAGAAAAGAAAAGAAAAGAAAAGAAAAGAAAAGAAGAAAGATAATATGTTGCGGCAGTTTAAGTCGATCTAAGAAAATAGATAAAGGGAGGGAGGGGCAAAGCTAGTTAATCTGGAAAGAATCCAAGCGTCAATTTCAAGCATTTACAGAGAATCAAGCGGGCTGGTTAAGGTCGTGAGTTGAGCAATTATCCCGCGTTAGGTTCAATCAGGTTAGTCCCACGCGAAATTGATCCAACCATGCGAAAACGAGTGTATTCTGATTTCTGTCGCAGATACTTCTGGCTAGTGCAGTACCTACACGGTGGTTGTTGAAATAGCCGCTTCTCATCTATTTTCCGCAGCGCGGACATCATCCTTTGATCCCTTACGACTAACAAAGTTTTCAAAGATGTACGGCAGTTTGAGATTCTACTTGAAAATGATCATGATTGCGGTCTGTGTACCGCCTGCCCTTCTTTTTGTTCTTCCGTTAAAGACTGGTAAGTTGATACTGATTAATTATGCGATCGAAATCCTATATAATGGCTACAAAAAATATTTGCATCATTATTCTCGTTTCCTAATGAATCGCTGTTTTAATCAAGTTTTATATTGCATCAAATTTCTGTAGTTACACGAAAGTACTAAATTATAGAAAACTTGATATACACGGATTTAATTAATTGATAAATTAGTCGATATATAGGCATTATTATTTATTATATTATATATTATAGGCATTATATATTAGTAATGTATATATACACTTTTGAATTTTAGCCTTCTATTATTCTTATATCCTTTAAACGTCATTTCAAGCTACAAGCGACTTTAACTCAAATAGCTCGATTTCAAGTTCTAACGTATACTGTAAAGCACACTTGCGAAGTGAAACAGTAAACACGATATGAAAACTCTCTCCCCAGTAAGAAATCGAATATCCAATTTCAATCGTGCTTCATCGATAAAGCATCAATGCTACGTAGAAGCATCGTGGCAGCCGCAATGCGGATCCGTTGATCAAAAATTTCCTGGCACGATCGTTTTCGTAACGCTATTAGCCGTTTCAGTATCAGGGATGTTTTAAAAATCCGTATCGGATTGTACCATGAAGCGCAATAGCGCTTCGTTTATTTATTTACGAGAAGTGCCGATCAACTCGATTGCACTGCTCTTTTTTTTTGTCGAAACATACCTTTCAACGCGTTCACGCTTCACTTCATCAGCTATATCAGAAACGTTACACTAAAGAGTCAAAAGGTTGCCAAATATTCGTGCTTTACCTTTTGTTTGTGTGACGTTCTGTAATTGGTTTTCCAATTCAAGAGGTAATTTATACATTAGTTTTTTCTTTATTTGGTTTACGATTATTTGAAAGAAAAGTAATTACGAGAGGAAACTCTGATAGACTAGCGACAAGCTACGTTCGGAACCGAGCGCGCTGTGAATTGACAATCGTAACCAAACATCGCGACACAGTTCACCACACTATGCGTACAGCATGATCACGCTGAGTGGCGTTGAAACGGTTAACGTAACTGCGCGTACGACCGTCGAATGGCAAAGATATTCAAGCTGAGAATCGTTTTCAGATGCTATAAACAACCGCTGTGCTGACTTTCAAGGAGAAACCATTCGACATGATCTTACGTTTGAGCCGGGGCCTTCGGTTTGCAGTTTCTGCGTCTGCTACAATTCGAGGCTGAAGTGGTGCATATCGATCGTATGCAACCCGCCCGTAGTGAGTATATGCTCATTACTTAAACACTTAACACAACCAGAGAGAAACTAAAGCACACCGTTAATGCGAATAGGGTACACAGCGATTCATCTAACTTGCCTTGAATTACTTTTGCAAAGAGAAACATGGACAGGAATAATTCTTTGTTACGAGTCGTTTAATTTATTCGTTCGTTAGAACGATTGGTCTGACAAATTCAAAGTCTTGTTCCGTATAAATATTTTTAAACAAGCACGTCATAAGCTTTGTATATTTTTTTTATCGCAACGAAACTGTTCAGAGAAATGTTGAAATTATTAATTACAAAAGAAGACATTTACGTTGTAAAAATGTTAGCGAAAACATTTGTGAAAAAGTTACTTTGTTATAAATTCTACAAAAGGAAATATTGAAAATCACGCCCCATTTATTCAGTTGCACGTATGAAAAGTATTTTGCATTCGCGCAAAAAAATCCCTTAAGGATACATATTTTATAATAATTGGAGTGTCAAAGTTATTACGCGGATTGGCGTACCTTAACCACGTGCCTTTTAATGAAACTAGGTTATTCATTTGTTATTCGTTCCTAACTTTCAACTTTATGATTTTTGCGGAATAAAATTTTATATTCCGGTTCAGTTTATAAATGATTCATTTTGAATTGAATAAAATTAGAGTTACAGCAGTGTAATTTAACAAAGAACAAATAATCATTTGTACTTTATTAAAATGTTCTTTTAGCGTCTCGTTTTAATATTTCTCTAATAATATTTTGTTAACCGTTATATTTAAATGAAGGTTTTCAAAGCAGAGACGTACTTTAACGTAGGAAATGGACGTACATTTATAATGAGAATTCAGAAGCAAAAATATTTCATACAAAAATAAATATTCCCCATGTGTAAATAGCTACGTTATGACTTTTATATGTATCTAACGTTTTTCCATGCAAGGTAACGTATATTTGCTTCTTCGCTTCTTCGCTTCTGAGTAGTAAAACCTGGCATTCATGCGGCTGATAGGTAGTTACGCGCTGACAACGAAAAACATAAAATGAATAAAAAACATGAGCCATCCTATAAAAAAAATAAAGCTGCTTTTATCTTTCATTACATATTCGTCAGAATATTGTTAATAAATATTTAAGTTCAGATTTCAGCTTAAATAAATGCATAGGATTGGACATTTATTTATATATGTATCTGCGAACGCTTTTTGACATAAAATTTTTATAACGACTAAAATCACATATTCCGATATTAAATTAATTTGATGAGAATAAAAACTGAATTTTTTAAACGAGATTTTGTATGAAGTTACATTTATTGGGAAAAATTCATTCTTTTATAATATGATAAAACGAGACTCATAGTCTGTATAAATCATTTCATGGAATATTATGTGTATGTACATGTGTTCTACGCTTTTATGATAAAAATGCTAAATGAACATAACGATCAAATGCATCGACAAATGCATTGAACATATCGATTGTTATTTTGAAAAATTGATTATCTTTTATTTGTTTCGAACTACAAATTGATCGAGACATTCGTGTTTGCTAAATTGCGAATTTAACGCAATGAAGTCGTCTGAATCCCTTGCGAGCATGTAAATATAGCGTCGAATTAACAGGTCAATTACTTGAGGTTGGAACTGAAAGAAAGAGAAAGATGGAGGAGGTCTTGCCTTTGAATGCTGGACACTTCTAAAGCCCACAGTTCGCTGAAATTGCCAGAGAATTCAATTAAATGGCAAATTAAACCATTGAACTGAATCTGTTTCCAATCGTGAGCTTGGAGGTTCTACCCTTTGAATTTTTAAACCAGTCAACCTTCTTTTGTACGTATGGTAACGAATATAATTCATAAACTAATGAAGTGTGTAATTCAATTGAAAGCTCTTTTCACTGAATTCAGTTTAGATTAAGAAAAATGATATAATAACGAAATTATCAATTTACAATTTATAGAGCGTATACTTTATTCGAAAGTGAAGTTTATTACTGCAAATATTAGTTGGCTATTTATAGCCTGTTTGAAAAGGTGATTTAATTTCGATTGATTTTCGATAAGTTTTTGTTGGTTTACTCAGGTTAATTAATCTCCAATAAAATAGAAATACCAATCCGGTAGTATAATTGCTTTCTTGCTTATTACTTTTTTACTAATTAGCGATGCACGATTCCAGACCAGTAAATATTTTTCCATCGGGAGAAGTCAGGTCGAGAGATGCAAGATTTATACGCTCGTTCTGTCAGTTATCCCAGTGTCTGTTACGCGATAGAAAATGAACGAACTGAATAATAAATGCATTATCGGCATGAAGATTGCTTGATGTAGGCCACCGCTTTTTTTCTATCCTTCCGATACCATTTTTCTTTACTTTTTTTTTTTTTTTTTGCGAAACACTTTGCTAGTCGTGAGAAGCAGCAATTCCCTTCTGCGAATCAATTACGGTTCACGAGAAATTGTATTATAGCCTGGAACGTATTCAAATTATCTTCAATTATTCTCGGCTGTTTCCATTTCCATTCGTCTCTTGCGTAAGTACTCGTTTGATGTACGTACATCGTGAGACAATAATCGTTAACACCTTTAATGTCTTCAGTATTATAGAATAAGACGCGAAAATACGTTGAAACCTGACTTTTAGATTCGCGAGACTCTATAAGGCTTCGAAAGTCTCTTGTTTCAGGCCGAATAAAAAATTGTAGATGAAGAATTACATTGCGAGGTCTGTTAAGGAAAATTTTAAATCGTATCGTTGTAATAGGATTATTTCAGCGAGGGAAATTACGTGTTGCGTGCGAAGCCACGAGCTTTCTTTCAGGCTAATATATATAATTGTCCTATCGAACTTTCCATCTAAACCATTGCGCTCACACGTGGATTTTGCATTTCAATTTTCTTACTTACAGTCCAGTCCAGTGAGACCAAGTTAAATTTTTCAGCCCTCCGAGGTAGAATATGTTTTATAGAGAGACGTACAACGCCATGAAAGGGAGACAGATCAATAAATTGGGTTATCTTTAAATTACTGACAATCATTTCATCGACGCGGTTTCACCGACACCGAGTCCCCCGGCAACGTCTGTCAAAGCTTATTTACCGATACACTGAACCACAATCATTTTACCGACCTCTTCCTTTGCTGACAGTTATTATACTCGCTGTCATATGTTATCGTTGATTATACATCTTTATTTACAAATTCGTTCCTGTGTATAACGAAACAAAGGAAGAAACGAAAATGATACGTTTCATGACGCATTGTTAAATTATTAATTAACGAGAGTTACATATCTACATGAATGCTTTGAAATGTCAGTTATAATTCATGAAAATGGATACAAGCCATTTTACTATACATAAATATAGGAATATAAGATGCTAAGTAATCTTCCTAAGTAATCTCCTCCAGCTTTTTCTAGTTTGATCAATAATTATTAGTACATGTTAGGAAAATAAATAGAATTTTTGTTCTCAAGCGAGGTATAATTTAAATTTTGTATGTACACAAAAATGTTAAATTAATAATGATTATAATAATCAATAAACTATGATTACAGAGGATGGGTTTTTTGATAAAATGACATTCTGACAAATATATATAGATCGATATATATATAGATATAGATAGACAAATATATAGACTCTTACAACAGTAGTTATGAATGAACAGTAGTTATTGTATCAATTCCGTTCTTCAGAAGCTTCATTTGTGAAAAGACAATTCGCCAGAATATGGATTCACTGTAGTTATAGCTATAGGATTTCAATCTAGTTGACAGACTTGCTTTACGTAGAGAATATCTGTCTCTTGTTCTACCTTATCGCGATTCTCTCCTCATCTTATACGCTTTGTCGAGCAAAGTAATATTGGCATATATCTCGGCTCTGGTTACAATCATTAGTTTCCGCCTAAACGGTTAGAATCACATAGCTCGCGCTCTACTCTCGTTTATTCACCATTCAGGCCATATGGTCGCATGCGACGAGTTTTATGTTAATTCCGACCGATTACAATACCTTTCTTTCGTTTACAAGGAACGACGAGACTGGCAGTTGCGTGATTTGCAATGCAAAAGCCGCGATATCTGCACGATAACCTAACCTCAACCGATTTTGTTGTACTATTCTTATGTGGACTTCGTTTGTACCACTTTCGTAACAAAAATAGAATACGTAGAACACAGCATTCCGTTATGCGATATTGTCGACTCCTAACATCCGAAAAATCAGAGATAATTTTTTCCCTACAGTTGTACATTTGTGTGAAAAATTACGAACGTAAAGTTGTTTGGTGCATGCACAGTCCTCCCCTACCCTGCATTTGCGTGGACATGCTAGAAAGATTCACTTTTCCACGGTGAAACTGTATGTATTATAATTTCATTTTTACAAAGGTCGAACATCCTACTATGCATAAATTTAATATTAATATAAGCAGGTTTCCTGTTAAGTATTACATCTGACGTATAAGCACACGTGTGTACGAGCCTTGGTTTTAAATGTCTTATAGTAGACACCGAAAAGATTATTCAGTTGGATATCTGACTCAACATCAATATTTTACTAGGAGATAACATGTTAAGAACACGTTGGTGGATGGCATGGGAGATGATGAATGAAGACATACTTCTGTGAGATACATAAAATAGTAGTCAGAACGTATTTTGGCGCTTGGGGACAGCAACAGCTGGTGATACTGTCATACACCTCCATTTATAAACTTTCGAAAATCGATGTGACCTTCAAACTTTAGTGTATTCTGTTTCACAGCACAAAATGTTTCCGAAACGTACGTTTATTGTTACAATGAACTTGACTAATGGCTCTGAAATACTATCCTTGAAAAAACAATGGGGGAATTGGAGCAAAAAAAAGAAGGAAATAAACAAAGACCTTGTTGGTTCGTAAAAATAAAATATGCTACAGGAAAAACTTTTTCCAACTGATTGAGATGCGACAAGCTTTAAAAGCTATGACGCGAATCGAGCGTTTGTCTACAAGAGCGCATTTTCGGTGGATATATAGATATACATGTATATGTGACGAAATATACTAAAGCAATATTGACCCTTTGTCGCTGAAAGTATCAAACTACAAAACTTCCTTTCAAATTTTCAGAATAAGGAAATCAGGATCATGATAAATAATTGGAACATAATTAAAAATAATATATCTTCTCTATAAGATAATGAATACATTGGTTCATTTAATTTTTATGGATATTCAAACGCTTCTGTGAAATAAAACGTCAAGATTATAGAGTATAAAATTCATAGCTATGAAATAACTAAAACTCTGATGTATTATTAAAAATATACGTTAGGTTCTATGTAGTGATACATACAAAGATTACATGTACAAACCCATAATTAACACAATGCTACCGCAACCATTCTGCAATCTACCTTGCCCAAAACACTCTTCCAGTCACCTCCAAACTCTTCAATTCTCTCCACCTAACCACCCACAAACCATTCACAAACATGCAATTCTCGACAGAAGAAGAACTTGTCGTCAGTTGTCCTTAACATCTCGTTCATTCATTTGGTCCCTATCCCCCTATTTCCTCCCACTGCGATGATCGCATTACATTTTTCCACGTCTCTATTCTATTCTCTGGATGACCTGAATTCTCGAGCAGTCGAGTGACGATTGATCTGTACAATTGATCGATTTCTGTTTACTACAGCCATGCAGGAAATTTCGTCTTGGAAAGCGATGTTGTGATTTCGAATGCTTGGACCATGTAAAAAACATTACCGGAACCGGTGAAATTTATGTCCTTGAGGATGAGAAATCCTCCAGCTCCTCGACTCACCAACAAACGTGATGAGCTCAATGGTGCTGTTGCGGCTATTTTAATTTTTCAACAAGGATCCAGATGGCGCCGTGGACGAAATTCAATCATTATAAACGTCAACGATCAACATCAGCCATCAGGTAATTTCATATTAGTGACTTATTTCTTCTGTGTTATTTCTTCTAATTTTATTGTTAGTTCTTCCATTTGTATTCCAAAAGATTGAACTCTTTTTACGTGCGTGTGTGTTTTTCTTTTTTTTGTAACTCGTCGAGTTGCAATTCTAATTTTTGCACTTCCTCCTTCATGTCCTCTATGTGCTTCTCGAACTCTTGTGTCGTCCTGTCTTTGTCGGAACATTCTACTTGAAGATCAGCGAGTTGATGCTCGGGATCGTAATTCAATTTTTGGTCATTTTATTGCTGTCATTTTATCAACTTCTTTCTTCTTCTTTCTTTTTTTTTTTTTTTTGAACTTAAAATCTTGATTTAAGGTTTGTGTTTCACTATATGATTTATTATTATTAACTAGTTCAACATTATTTTCAGTAGATTTTTTTTTCGCGTGATTTTTATACTTATTTAAATAGTTTAACATGAGCAAATGCATCGTACGTCAGATATACCATTTTTAATAAATTGTCGCCTTTACAACTCGAGTTACCTCTGAACGGGTCGCATGATTGATCAGTAAGCCATGAGTAATTATGCAAATTCAGTATTTTTTTCATCTATCTATCTGAATATTATAACAAAGACTTTACATTGAATATTTTATTAAAATTGTAAGTTTTTCATAAACGCTTCAAAATCCACAGTCTATTGATCAACTCCTCTATCCTTTCTCTTTCTCCTCACTAAAATAGATAAATTCCTAATGTAGTTTGTGGATAATATATTTTTTTTTTTTCTAAAGCAAATCACATTTATCATCTGATATATTTTTTGAAATAATTTCTGTCTGTACATTTTCTTCTTTTCCCTTACTCCTCTTTCTCTTTCTAATGAATTCTTTTTATTCCGTAAAATAGTTTTTGTATATTCAATTTTGTTAAGTGCAATCCTTATTTCTGATAACTTACTTTTATTAGATAATTCTTGTGAATCTTCTACTACATCTTCCATATCATTTTGAGTGCGGCTTCTACCTTCAGTAAATTTAATATCTTGAACCGTATCATTAATTTCAATAGCTCTTTCGGTATCAAGTAAATCGCACTTATTATTTAATATACCTTTTGAATTGACTTCTGTCTCTGTAGTTTCTTCTTTTGTATCTTCTTCGAGTTTTCTTCGTTCTTCTAATCCACCCTTCTCATTTTCTAGGATCTTCCTTGTTGTTACGCCGCCTAAAACATCTGCACGCCAGCCCGCGCCAGCTCGCGCCACCGGACAACAACCAGCCTGCGTAACGTCACTTCGACCCTCAATAAACCTAAGGACCCACCATATCGGAATATATTAAAGGTGTAATTTTGTCCGATTAATTATAATTTATTAATAATGGATTGAAAATACAGATATTAGTTAGACAGAGAAACGATGTTTGATTAACAGGAAAACTAAATGCAACGCTCGTATTTACATCAAATAACTTGACAACTATTTGGTAACTCTCTCTCTCTCTCACTAGCAACTCTAACACTCGACAACACTCGCAACTCAATTCTAACGACTCTATGCTTCGACGTCTCGATCAACTCTGAACCTCGCCAATGCATTCCTGCTCGGTCCTGCACACACACACACACACACACACTTTTCGGCTCACATACTCTGGCCTCTCGATTGCCACTCCTTGAAATATGAAACCGTACTTCTGTTTTGACGCTGCTTATCTTTTCTCGCGTCGCTGTTACTAGGCGCTCTTGGATGTAAACAAACCACAAAAAGACGGCGTACACGGTGTTTTCTAATTTCAGCTGATCTCCAATCAAAGTTATTCTACGATATTACATTATCGTATAATAATAAGCTTTTAATCGTTTAATAATAACTCGTCAAGTAGAAATTCCACACGAAGCATTGTGAAGAATAATACTTGAAGAAGATCTATGTTCTTACGAGATTGGCTGTGTACAAGAACTTTGTTGGATAGATTGTATCGTTTGACGAAAATTTTATTGTTGAAAGTTAAGAAAGTTGGAAAGAAAACCCACGCTGTCTCGAAGATGTCTTGTTTTTCAGATGCTGTAAATTGACAAATAACTAGATATTAGTATTGACATTATTTGATGTCATATCTGACCTTAATGTATAAATAAAATCAATCTAGGAATTAATGAAATTTCAAACATTTTTTCTAAGAAAACAGAAGTTTTGTTCCTCCTAATGAGTATCACATGATGCAATAGAAAAATAATTTGACATTGAAAATCGTGTCAAGATGAATTTCGAAGCTATAAAATCGTCTTAAAAAAACGCTGTGATAAAAAATTTTTTGACACCTTGTACAAAGGTGTATATCAACGTAACTGTACCTGTATGTCTATATTCGAGATTATTTATCTATTCAAGATAGCAAAGTAAAAATACTATATAGAGGATTTAATTAATGTGTGGATCAACGTATGTATCACTATATGTAACAATAATATTGACTGTATATGTACGTGTGTAATAAAAGATTTCCGGTTTACAATGTTTACGATACTGATATAAAAATACCATATAGAGGATTTAATTAACGTGTATATCTACGTATATATCATTATATGTAACAGTAACATTATGTGCATATGCGTATAATATTGGTTAAATGTTAAATGTTAATATTGGTTAAATGCGTTAAAGTGAAATGTTATTTACCTATTCAAGATAGCAAAGTAGACATACCATATAGAGGATTTACTACTGTTAACACTCGGTATTCTCGTATTCAAAGTATTTAACCAAATAATTTGGGAATCCAGCGGACGAGCTTGTATTTAATATGATTATATTTAATATAACAACTTTACTCAATATACGCGTAGGATTTTAAATGTCATGAGGGTTGCAGCGGACTCAATTTTAATGTACCTCGATATCTTAGCTTCTTATAATATCCTAATAAAATGTCATTTATCGATTACAATTGTCCTGTCGTATTTTATAGTGTTTGCTTTATAAATGTGAACTTTATTCAAAAAGAGTTCATCGATGATTATCCATTACTGGTTGTTAATAAACCTGAATTATGCACAAAGGAATTGCCGTTAATAACTTAAGATTCTCTGCCCGTCGTACAGGGTACACATAGTAATTATTCTCGACGATCGTAACGTTTAAATCCAATTCGAGCTTATAGTCCCATGCGAGTTAAACAACGACAATAGTTTGAATTTCTATTTGTTCGTTTGTCGTCTGTTTATACCCGGAGCACCTGCTGTAAACCAATACAAAATTTATTAGATCTATAAATAACACATATAAAACTTATTAATTTATAATTAATATAAAATAGGAGAGCACGAAACTTCCTATTTTATGGATATGTTAAATCTTTGTAAAAAATACCATATCATTAGTATCATTTTAATCGTTCTAAAGGATTTAGCCGCATAAAGCTGTGACCCTTGGAAGAATCGATGTTCACGCGTGACAAATTGAAATTGTGCGAAGGTTCCGGTACGAACATCACAAGCCGAACATCGATACCAGGGGCACAGGCACATGTTCTGGGTTCATTATATATTTATAAAAGGCTGACGATTCAGTAGATGGTCCGGGTAAATTTAAATTGTAAATGAACGCATTGCTGGTTTCAAGTAAAAGCCTGGATAAGAGCGGATATGGTATGAGAGTCTGTCGTGGAAAGGGGAACAGGCCGCTTTTATTTGTAAAGTTTGAATCTCCTCGATATTGAAGATGTTGAAGCTGCAAGTATGTATTTCATTTTAATCCATTCGAGACCGAGATTTAATTGTAAAACGATACCTAGGTGTCGGTACGATCTGAATGTTTAGTTGGAATGATTCTGTGTTTTACTCTCTCCAGGGTATCCTTTTCATACTTTGATTTTAAATCGATGACAATCTTAAATAGTATGCCTCATATTTGTAATATCGTGATGTAATATGTTTACAAAACGTGGACAATAGAGATGTTAATCAGACAGAAAAGACGATTGTGGCTTAACTTGAACTATTCATACCAAACGTACAGAACACAGCGCAATCCACACTCTCTCGGCAACGCCACTCGCAACCTCCGTCTCCGCTCGACTCGCACTCGGCTTCTCGACTCGCACTCTGTTTCTCGACTCGCGCTCTGTTTCTCGACTAACTGTTGTCGCATTCCATTGCCCTTTTCCTAGGCCCACCGCACACGTGTTCTGCAGACGCTCGTGGCCAGGGTCACGTAGGTCTTTTCCACGAAACTATGCACTTGAAAATACCGATGACACATTGATGGGCCCGACGGCGCCTCGGCTCTCGCGACACTGTTCATAGTTCGTCCGATATTGCCCAGACCTTTCGTCCACGATACTACATATTTTTAAAATATAAAATTATATACTATGTTATTCTATAATGTATTATGTACAGTTATATATATATATATATATATATATATATATAATAATTCTATATTGAAAAAAATATGAAATTAACATGATATATACATTACTACATAAGTTATATATAAAATATGTATATTATACCCTTGCCTACTGACTGATATGAATTTCTTTCGGTCTCGAATGCGTTAAAGAGAGCGCAAAGAAGTCGAAATTACTTATTGTAATTAGTAAAACGACCTGAGAGGCAGACAGATACAAGAAAGAAGGAATATTATATTAGCGGCATTATCATGTTTTTGCTCTCTTTAATTCTTTCATCGAGACAGACAATCTACAGGTATTAATCGACCAATTTCTCCAAGCTGATAACTTCGAATTGATGTTTATATATAAGAAGTGTTATGTGTTAATCTGTCTAAATGTTTAAAAGGTGTTATAAATTAAATGTTGTTAAACGATACTCGTTTCGTCTCTTCATGATACTTACTGGCAATACCGAGTACAAATATGATGTTCTTTGAAAATAAAAAATGGATTTGAAAACGTTAATGCACGTAAATTAAATTTGGTTTGGACATATATGACACAATTTGTATGGACAATGAAGAGTACGAATCTACGAATTTCGAGGTAAAAGTATTGATATATGTATCGATATTTCTGGTCGTTACAATATCTCTAATCAATACAAAGTTCTAACTGAATGTTAGAATGTTAAACGTTAAAACGTTTAAAACGTTAAAATGTAATAATAAAGTATAAAGTATAATAAAGTATAAAGTATAATTTCGTCTGTGGTATAATCTTTCTATTCCATTTTGTTACGTCGCACCGCGAGCAATATGGCAACCAGATGTCAACGGATACTCGCAGCGTATCCTCTATAGTTTCAAGTACCTTCCATAAATCTCATAGATTTCCTAGAAAAGGTCCTTCAAACCAAACAAACGTCTGTTTCCGAAGAATTTCTAAAGACTATTGTCTACTCCGACTGGACAAGGGAAAGTTAGTTTTTCTCACGTATGCTGCAACTTTCCTCCCACTAACCACTTTCTCTCGAGGGCGGTTAAGACCCTTCGTTAACCAATTAACAACGAAGCCACTTCCTTCACTCTCCTAACTAAAATCGTCACCTACAAATCCGATGGTCCCGTGCGCTAGACACACCCATCCTTAGTTTTCCTCCGAGACAGCATCGTCTCCCAAGACAGTTCTGATTTCACATCCTTCGAACGGTCAATATCCTTCCATCGGGTAGGACACACCCACAGATCAGTCACTCATTCATCTCGTACATATTCTCAACGCGAGAATTGATTGTAATTTCAACAAATAAATAAAAAAAAAAAATCTCGTACATACGCACCAGCGTAACTGCCTTCGTTATAAGTTGTTGGAATAAACGGTGAAATATAACTTACTATACTGTGTCATATTCATTTAACCACCTCTTATCTTAACCGAAACAGGGGAACGACTACTTCGCGGCGTCGATTCACCGAATCGTAGCGAGAATTTACGCCTCTCGCTACTGCGACTGCGTCTCTCCGCGAACGGTCGTAACACATTGATCGACAGAAGTACTAAACTCTAATAACATAAATTTATATATTTTCTATTTCCCAGCCACCAGTTTTATGGATTTTTCTATCTTCTGTACTACTTTTATCCCTTTTATTTTTTCTTACATGAGATTATTGTAAATTTAATATCATTTGTTCGCAATATTTGTTATTTATCTTTCCTTGAATTTGAAATTTCGCGCTTCAATGTTGTGTGTTGTTCGACGTTTTATCGAACGATGTTTATCGAACTAGTTTATGAATACATACATAATCATTAAAGAATCTATAAACCGTACTAGTTTGTTTTTACTAAGTTTTGTTACAGAAAACATGTTCTCATAAGTTTTCAACTTTAATTTATGGAAATTTATTAACCTTAAACTATAAAATCATTCAATGAGTCTTTCCGGATGTTTTTATGTAGTCATAATTTCACATATCAGCACAGCTCCACCAATAGGATAAGAGTTACATGGAAGCAACAGAGGGGAAGAAGAACATATAGAGATCTAAAGGTTATTTTTGTCTCATTCAAGTTTCTGTTAACCGGCTTGGAAATTTCCTGTGCTTGTTTCGACTTTGAAGTCTTAAAAAAAAAATTGTAAGTAAATAGTATATATATAGTATATATATCCTGAGTCAAAGTTTCTCTTTATAAATAATAAACCGTTTAAAAACTATATTTTGTATGTTTTTTCCTTATTCATAATTAAATAATAAATATGAAATACTTCTACAGAAAGCCGACATCCTTCAATTAACCGAACAGCAGATGATTTAAAAATTAGTAGTTGAAAGAAATAAATGTTATTACATGTTCATAATTGATCGATAAATTTAAGTATACAATTAGAAAATGTTTCTTCTTTATTGATAACTAAATAATACAGATAAGATACAAGATACTTGTAGGAAAAGTCGGCGCGTCGTTCAATTAACGGAACAGCAGAGGATTTGAAAATTAGTAGTTGAAAGAAATAAATGTTATCATATGTTCATAATTGATCGATAAATTTAAGTATGCAATTAGAAAATGTTTCTTAAGTTTGGAAGAATATATAATCATGCTGAATGTTTTGTAGTTACGAAAGTTGTCTACAAACATACATTGTACATACGACTAGTAATGGTACTAAATTACTGTTAGAGGGTCTTGGGTGTATAGAACCATATGGTTAAATTAATACTAGAGATAACGAATCGTGCGAATGTAATTAATATTTTGAAATGCGTTGTTTGCATTAATTGATAGTTTTCTTATAAACTTTTTTATAAACAATTTCATTGCTATAGAAAAAAGATAAATGCCGGTAATATGTCTATCCTACTTAAATAGAAAGTGCAATATTTTGTTATAATATTTGGCGCAAGTTTATACATTATTACATCCAAAAATAATATTCTTTTTATATCTAAGCTATATTAAAATATAAAGATACAAATAGCTATGCGAGTAGTTAGTAGTTGATGCTTTTTACTTAAATTGTCTTATACTTCATAATTTGTAATAATATAATTCTTGTCATCAATGATTCTTTGTTTTTACTTTGTATATATTATACTTCCAGGAAGATGCCGCTCTATAAATTGACTTACTTCCCAGTTACGGCATTGGCAGAACCAATCCGTTCTTCTTCAGCTATGCTAGTATTCCATTTGAAGATGAACGTATCAAAAAGGACGTCTGGCCAGAAATAAAGCCCTGTAAGCTTAAAATTTAAAGAAATTCTGTTTCTTAAATCTCATCTTTCCTAATTTAACTAAAGTAGCTAAATAAAGTAGAACACAATTATGCAGAGTATAACAGAGATTATTGTTTACTCTCCATTGCTCTATAAGATATGTGGGAGAACAATAGGTATTGTTAAGGAGACAATGCCCTTTGTTTGCTGATAAATTATCAATAAATTAAATTATATCTTTCCAAAACAGATAACAGGAAGCTAGATATTTAAGAAGCATCATAATCTGTTTGTTCGATAGAATCTTTGATTCTATTAGTTGTATGTTTTTAGTGACTCCTTATGGCCAGCTTCCTATGCTCGTAGCTGATAGAAGGAAGGTTGCTCAGTCTACAGCTATTTGCCGTTACTTAGCCAAACAATATGACTTAGCTGGAAAGACTGACTGGGCAAATCTTCATATTGATGCCACTGTTGATACTATTCATGATATTCGTCATAGTGAGTATCCAGTGCTGTTTTGCATAAATCTTATGAGAATCTTGATAACAGATAGCACATATCTGTTCAGGTATTTATTAGTTGAAATCCGATTTAATATTTGATTTAATCGAACGATACACGTATGTCAACAATACAAGACAAAGGATTAAAAAGGATTGTAATTCTATCTTCAGTATCATTTAAATTTCGCACAACACTGTATTCAAATTAGTATAACATTAGCGAATAGTATTTAACTGAAAACAAATTTTCAGAAATTGCCGCCTTCCACTATGAGGAGGACGAGAAGGTCAAAGCTGCAAAACGCAAGGCTGCTGAAGAGACGCTGCTGTTCATTTTAGAACGTTTGGACCAGCAAGTGAAGGAAAATGACGGCTACTTCTACGATGGTACTCTCTCTTGGGCTGATTTAACATTCGTTGCTCTGCTCGATTATTTGAACTTTATGTACAAGTCTGATCTGATCGAGAATTACGAGAATCTGAAGCTGCTGGAGAAAAAGGTCCTCCTCCTGCCCAAGATCAAAAACTGGATTGAGAGACGCCCAGTTAGCGAATTTTAAACTTCACGATTGCTTATGGTTTTATAAGCGTTTAAAGATTGCGGTCTTAGTGTGTTGAGAGAATGAAGAACGAATCGTGTTGATGGAAGTTTGTATGGAATATACTGATTGCTTTTAACATTCATTAGTTCCAGTTATTACCGATATTTTTGTCATTTAGTTAGGGTTTTCCCTTTAGATTACGTTGTGATAGAGAACTATTATTTGTGTATTCCTGTTAGAATTTAATCTTGGAATTAGGATTAATATTCTGTGGAAGACACAATGTTTATGTTGAAATAATATAATGTGATATTTATTAAACAATTATTTCGAGAGTTATAAATGTGCGTTCTGGAATGTAGACAGTTGGCTAGTTATTCACAGACTGACTGCCTTAGTGACCTGTGGCGCTTGTAAAGATTTTGAACCCCCACTCTCTATAATGAGTGTGACCTGAGTAGATGCCTGTGTAACGTCACGTGCCACGGAACCTTCTAGCAGCTTCTCGATACAAAGCGCTACGCTGTCAAGGCGCGACACCGACGTGCCCAATGTTCCATCCATATCCTTATGTTTCTTCCGCCGAGTTCTCGGAAGAGCATGCACGCGCCAGCCGCCGCGGTACATCTAACGAACGTACGCTAGTGGGGATGGCGCTGGGCAACGAATGGAAGAATCTGTACGATCAAACATTCTATCCGCATGCGACTGATATCGTTGTATTCCAACAATTCCTACAGAAACATACGAACTATATAAACTGTTGACACGATGTTGTGCTTTTGTATTATAGAGATAATAATAAAACCATCAAACAATCATTAATTATGTTTTTTATTATATTCATTAAGAATTGAAGATTACCTCCTTGGTGATCTTGATAATATCGTATTTTACAAATGTTGAACAAAAAAAAATGTATGATTATTTTATTCAATACGTTATGAGGGTTGCTTTAAAAAAAATACGAGTTACATATTTCTTTGAAAAAAGTATGATTTTTGTCGATACAATAATGTTCTTCTGTTATCGCTTTAAAGTTGAGTACTTCGTTGATTACACGAGAGAACTCGCCTACAGCAAATAAGATACGACCGTGTGTAAAGTAATTAATCTGTTTGCTCGTTGCTAGCTACACATAAGGCTTGCGTAAAAAAAGATATGCATTTCAGTTCAGGCGGAGAATTATGTAGGAAGTCATTTTGTCGATCAATAACTTAGTTAATAAAAGATCAAATTTTCATGTACATAAATGTAAGTAACGTTCAAGTATTAATCATTACATACAATTTTTGTATAATTCGATATCTTGGTCACTTACATCTTACAAATGATATATAGATAATATTTATGAGATACATTGGAGCTATCTTTTAGTTAACGCCATTTTTTCTTATTTTCTCTGTACTTTTACTATTCTTCCAAAAATATCAAAGGATCGATGACTTCAAATTAAACTAGAATTGCTTCGGTATATTGTCAATCAATGGCTATTTGTATTCACATCTATATCAAAGGAAAACCGATTGCAAAATTAATTACCCTTGCAACTCCGCAATCTGAAACTATGTGTGATCGACCTTGAAGATGACAAATCTCAATGTTTGAAGTAGTACAAAAAGATGATAATTTAATTTCGCTTTATCAAACTGTATAAAATTTGTATACACATACAGAAAAAAAAACGGAGTTCAAACATTAATCAACATGAATTATCGGTTATTATTGCTGAGTAATTATTAGGATTAGAGTTTTGGAGTATCGATCGTATCGAGTTTTAACTATCGGTTTCCGCAATTTATTGTTTTTCTAAATTATGTCTAAATGGTATCAGTTTTTGAATATTTTATAGTTTACACTCCAACATACTGACGTAAGCTATCGAAAATAATTGTAAATTATGCAATATCATTTTTTTTATATTTCATAATCTAAATTTCAATCTATTTTTTGTATTTAACATCCCTTTTTTATTGTTCGTGTTCCGTCTTGTACGTTCTTCAAAAAATCTTAATTTCTTTTTGGATAAAATCTTGTGTGAATTTACAAAAAATACGATTCTTCGTTTAATTTTTTTCCCTTATTGTCTTTACATATTTGGAGTTTAAACGCGTTATAAGTACGTTTTTTTTTAACATGATTACGTAGAATTCTTATTCTGAATAAATTATTTGTTTCCGCTTCACAACTGTTTCTAAATTACAGTGCATTTAATCTTGAAATGCACAGTAACATTTTATACTTTTTACGTTCTAAGGAATTTTCAGGATCGGTTAAAAATTAAATTACAGTAATGGTAATACTCAATATTAATGTCAGACGTGGATACTTCACTGTTTCGTATAATAATTTGTTATCTTGGCATCGATCAAGGTATTTAATATACAAAGCGTACAGATTAATAAGAATTTTAATTAATCCTTCTTCTATAGTATTCACCGTTCTTTTCGAGCTCGTACCATTTCAAATAGACTTTCGAATAGATTTCAAAGATTTGTCTGTTCAAATAAAACGCGATCTTTTTTATTTCCCTATCAGTCGTCCCGTTACTGTTCCGTTGTTTCCAACAGATTGCAGATTCGTTTAAAAAACATTTGTAACGAAAAACAAACCCACTCGCAGAAATGTTATTCAATATCGCATTTATAACTTTCATAGACATCCTCCTCTCATTGCTATCATTGTAAACAGATTGAAACTTCGTTTGCAAACACTCGCGATTAAAAAAAAAAAAAAAGAAGAATTAATCTTAAACAATTTTATCTTGTGTTCCATTTATAATTTTCATAATTGTCTTCCCGACGTTGTATCATTTTAAATGGCTTTTTTCTATCCATCTATGTTGCAGCGAGATCAACGGTCCTAATTACTAAATTGCACGATGTGTTCATACAAATTCACTTTTTATGAACGCGATGAAACGAAATGAAACCTAAGTAGAGATTTGTTTTCTCATCAAGTATAACGAGTTTTATACTTTGGATAGATTGCCTCGTTGCGAGAAGGTCTTAATCGTTTATAATTGCGATTAAGTAATTGCAATAAGTCATATTTTTAAGAAACGTTCTCACATGCTGTCACACACTCTAATTAGAAAAGGATCATGAAACATTCGGTTTATGATATTATTTGTTTGTAAATCTTCCTGCTTCCGGAAACTTTTCTAAATATGAAAATATTTATATACAAAATTAAATATTTTTTTCAATATCAACACTTCTTGCGTTTATGTTGTCCTAGTCAGAATTATATTATTTCGTGTATCCTGTTGCTTTTTATATGATAGTCCTCCCGTTGGCCGCGGATTCGTTATCAAGCCTGAGGCCCTCGTCACTAGTGTAGCTATCGACAATAAAGGTACCCCACGCGCGACCGGACGATGGAGAACTTCAACGCAGAACCGCTACCTCCCGCGAGCCCTCCCCGGGAGGGCGCCTCGAGCTCGGACTCCGAGATTCAGACTCGACATATATATTATTATATCTATATAATATATGTATTTATATCTATAA
>NW_022885118.1:0-23959 GCF_011952205.1 Bombus bifarius | reverse complement strand
GACGTGTTAAAACACGCTGCAAATATATTTCTGGCTTTTCTGGGGTTTAACTGAAATATGACAAATAACGTTGTAAAACATATGTACTTATGACTTACAGAGTAATTGAGTGTACAAAATATAATAGCCAGCGATTTAGGGCTTTAAAAGATCAAAAGAAAAGAAAAGAAAAGAAAAGAAGAAAGATAATATGTTGCGGCAGTTTAAGTCGATCTAAGAAAATAGATAACGGGAGGGGGGGGGAGGGCAAAGCTAGTTAATCTGGAAAGAATCCAAGCGTCAATTTCAAGCATTTACAGAGAATCAAGCGGGCTGGTTAAGGTCGTGAGTTGAGCAATTATCACGCGTTAGGTTCAATCAGGTTAGTCCCACGCGAAATTGATCCAACCATGCGAAAACGAGTGTATTCTGATTTCTGTCGCAGATACTTCTGGCTAGTGCACTTCTTTTACGCTTCTCATCGCGACTTTTGACGACTAAAGAAGATGTACGGCAGTCTGACAGTCTACATGAAAATGATCATGATTGCGGTCTGTGTACCGCCTGCCCTTCTTTTTGTTCTTCCGTTAAAGACTGGTAAGTTGATACTGATTAATTATGCGATCGAAATCCTATATAATGGCTACAAAAAATATTTGCATCATTATTCTCGTTTCCTAATGAATCGCTGTTTTAATCAAGTTTTATATTGCATCAAATTTCTGTAGTTACACGAAAGTACTAAATTATAGAAAACTTGATATACACGGATTTAATTAATTGATAAATTAGTCGATATATAGGCATTATTATTTATTATATTATATATTATAGGCATTATATATTAGTAATGTATATATACACTTTTGAATTTTAGCCTTCTATTATTCTTATATCGTTTAAACGTCATTTCAAGCTACAAGCGACTTTAACTCAAATAGCTCGATTTCAAGTTCTAACGTATACTGTAAAGCACACTTGCGAAGTGAAACAGTAAACACGATATGAAAACTCTCTCCCCAGTAAGAAATCGAATATCCAATTTCAATCGTGCTTCATCGATAAAGCATCAATGCTACGTAGAAGCATCGTGGCAGCCGCAATGCGGATCCGTTGATCAAAAATTTCCTGGCACGATCGTTTTCGTAACGCTATTAGCCGTTTCAGTATCAGGGATGTTTTAAAAATCCGTATCGGATTGTACCATGAAGCGCAATAGCGCTTCGTTTATTTATTTACGAGAAGTGCCGATCAACTCGATTGCACTGCTCTTTTTTTTTGTCGAAACATACCTTTCAACGCGTTCACGCTTCACTTCATCAGCTATATCAGAAACGTTACACTAAAGAGTCAAAAGGTTGCCAAATATTCGTGCTTTACCTTTTGTTTGTGTGACGTTCTGTAATTGGTTTTCCAATTCAAGAGGTAATTTATACATTAGTTTTTTCTTTATTTGGTTTACGATTATTTGAAAGAAAAGTAATTACGAGAGGAAACTCTGATAGACTAGCGACAAGCTACGTTCGGAACCGAGCGCGCTGTGAATTGACAATCGTAACCAAACATCGCGACACAGTTCACCACACTATGCGTACAGCATGATCACGCTGAGTGGCGTTGAAACGGTTAACGTAACTGCGCGTACGACCGTCGAATGGCAAAGATATTCAAGCTGAGAATCGTTTTCAGATGCTATAAACAACCGCTGTGCTGACTTTCAAGGAGAAACCATTCGACATGATCTTACGTTTGAGCCGGGGCCTTCGGTTTGCAGTTTCTGCGTCTGCTACAATTCGAGGCTGAAGTGGTGCATATCGATCGTATGCAACCCGCCCGTAGTGAGTATATGCTCATTACTTAAACACTTAACACAACCAGAGAGAAACTAAAGCACACCGTTAATGCAAATAGGGTACACAGCGATTCATCTAACTTGCCTTGAATTACTTTTGCAAAGAGAAACATGGACAGGAATAATTCTTTGTTACGAGTCGTTTAATTTATTCGTTCGTTAGAACGATTGGTCTGACAAATTCAAAGTCTTGTTCCGTATAAATATTTTTAAACAAGCACGTCATAAGCTTTGTATATTTTTTTATCGCAACGAAACTGTTCAGAGAAATGTTGAAATTATTAATTACAAAAGAAGACATTTACGTTGTAAAAATGTTAGCGAAAACATTTGTGAAAAAGTTACTTTGTTATAAATTCTACAAAAGGAAATATTGAAAATCACGCCCCATTTATTCAGTTGCACGTATGAAAAGTATTTTGCATTCGCGCAAAAAAATCCCTTAAGGATACATATTTTATAATAATTGGAGTGTCAAAGTTATTACGCGGATTGGCGTACCTTAACCACGTGCCTTTTAATGAAACTAGGTTATTCATTTGTTATTCGTTCCTAACTTTCAACTTTATGATTTTTGCGGAATAAAATTTTATATTCCGGTTCAGTTTATAAATGATTCATTTTGAATTGAATAAAATTAGAGTTACAGCAGTGTAATTTAACAAAGAACAAATAATCATTTGTACTTTATTAAAATGTTCTTTTAGCGTCTCGTTTTAATATTTCTCTAATAATATTTTGTTAACCGTTATATTTAAATGAAGGTTTTCAAAGCAGAGACGTACTTTAACGTAGGAAATGGACGTACATTTATAATGAGAATTCAGAAGCAAAAATATTTCATACAAAAATAAATATTCCCCATGTGTAAATAGCTACGTTATGACTTTTATATGTATCTAACGTTTTTCCATGCAAGGTAACGTATATTTGCTTCTTCGCTTCTTCGCTTCTGAGTAGTAAAACCTGGCATTCATGCGGCTGATAGGTAGTTACGCGCTGACAACGAAAAACATAAAATGAATAAAAAACATGAGCCATCCTATAAAAAAATAAAGCTGCTTTTATCTTTCATTACATATTCGTCAGAATATTGTTAATAAATATTTAAGTTCAGATTTCAGCTTAAATAAATGCATAGGATTGGACATTTATTTATATATGTATCTGCGAACGCTTTTTGACATAAAATTTTTATAACGACTAAAATCACATATTCCGATATTAAATTAATTTGATGAGAATAAAAACTGAATTTTTTAAACGAGATTTTGTATGAAGTTACATTTATTGGGAAAAATTCATTCTTTTATAATATGATAAAACGAGACTCATAGTCTGTATAAATCATTTCATGGAATATTATGTGTATGTACATGTGTTCTACGCTTTTATGATAAAAATGCTAAATGAACATAACGATCAAATGCATCGACAAATGCATTGAACATATCGATTGTTATTTTGAAAAATTGATTATCTTTTATTTGTTTCGAACTACAAATTGATCGAGACATTCGTGTTTGCTAAATTGCGAATTTAACGCAATGAAGTCGTCTGAATCCCTTGCGAGCATGTAAATATAGCGTCGAATTAACAGGTCAATTACTTGAGGTTGGAACTGAAAGAAAGAGAAAGATGGAGGAGGTCTTGCCTTTGAATGCTGGACACTTCTAAAGCCCACAGTTCGCTGAAATTGCCAGAGAATTCAATTAAATGGCAAATTAAACCATTGAACTGAATCTGTTTCCAATCGTGAGCTTGGAGGTTCTACCCTTTGAATTTTTAAACCAGTCAACCTTCTTTTGTACGTATGGTAACGAATATAATTCATAAACTAATGAAGTGTGTAATTCAATTGAAAGCTCTTTTCACTGAATTCAGTTTAGATTAAGAAAAATGATATAATAACGAAATTATCAATTTACAATTTATAGAGCGTATACTTTATTCGAAAGTGAAGTTTATTACTGCAAATATTAGTTGGCTATTTATAGCCTGTTTGAAAAGGTGATTTAATTTCGATTGATTTTCGATAAGTTTTTGTTGGTTTACTCAGGTTAATTAATCTCCAATAAAATAGAAATACCAATCCGGTAGTATAATTGCTTTCTTGCTTATTACTTTTTACTAATTAGCGATGCACGATTCCAGACCAGTAAATATTTTTCCATCGGGAGAAGTCAGGTCGAGAGATGCAAGATTTATACGCTCGTTCTGTCAGTTATCCCAGTGTCTGTTACGCGATAGAAAATGAACGAACTGAATAATAAATGCATTATCGGCATGAAGATTGCTTGATGTAGGCCACCGCTTTTTTTCTATCCTTCCGATACCATTTTTCTTTACTTTTTTTTTTTTTTTTTTGCGAAACACTTTGCTAGTCGTGAGAAGCAGCAATTCCCTTCTGCGAATCAATTACGGTTCAAGAGAAATTGTATTATAGCCTGGAACGTATTCAAATTATCTTCAATTATTCTCGGCTGTTTCCATTTCCATTCGTCTCTTGCGTAAGTACTCGTTTGATGTACGTACATCGTGAGACAATAATCGTTAACACCTTTAATGTCTTCAGTATTATAGAATAAGACGCGAAAATACGTTGAAACCTGACTTTTAGATTCGCGAGACTCTATAAGGCTTCGAAAGTCTCTTGTTTCAGGCCGAATAAAAAATTGTAGATGAAGAATTACATTGCGAGGTCTGTTAAGGAAAATTTTAAATCGTATCGTTGTAATAGGATTATTTCAGCGAGGGAAATTACGTGTTGCGTGCGAAGCCACGAGCTTTCTTTCAGGCTAATATATATAATTGTCCTATCGAACTTTCCATCTAAACCATTGCGCTCACACGTGGATTTTGCATTTCAATTTTCTTACTTACAGTCCAGTCCAGTGAGACCAAGTTAAATTTTTCAGCCCTCCGAGGTAGAATATGTTTTATAGAGAGACGTACAACGCCATGAAAGGGAGACAGATCAATAAATTGGGTTATCTTTAAATTACTGACAATCATTTCATCGACGCGGTTTCACCGACACCGAGTCCCCCGGCAACGTCTGTCAAAGCTTATTTACCGATACACTGAACCACAATCATTTTACCGACCTCTTCCTTTGCTGACAGTTATTATACTCGCTGTCATATGTTATCGTTGATTATACATCTTTATTTACAAATTCGTTCCTGTGTATAACGAAACAAAGGAAGAAACGAAAATGATACGTTTCATGACTCATTGTTAAATTATTAATTAACGAGAGTCACATATCTACATGAATGCTTTGAAATGTCAGTTATAATTCATGAAAATGGATACAAGCCATTTTACTATACATAAATATAGGAATATAAGATGCTAAGTAATCTTCCTAAGTAATCTCCTCCAGCTTTTTCTAGTTTGATCAATAATTATTAGTACATGTTAGGAAAATAAATAGAATTTTTGTTCTCAAGCGAGGTATAATTTAAATTTTGTATGTACACAAAAATGTTAAATTAATAATGATTATAATAATCAATAAACTATGATTACAGAGGATGGGTTTTTTGATAAAATGACATTCTGACAAATATATATAGATCGATATATATATATAGATATAGATAGACAAATATATAGACTCTTACAACAGTAGTTATGAATGAACAGTAGTTATTGTATCAATTCCGTTCTTCAGAAGCTTCATTTGTGAAAAGACAATTCGCCAGAATATGGATTCACTGTAGTTATAGCTATAGGATTTCAATCTAGTTGACAGACTTGCTTTACGTAGAGAATATCTGTCTCTTGTTCTACCTTATCGCGATTCTCTTCTCATCTTATACGCTTTGTCGAGCAAAGTAATATTGGCATATATCTCGGCTCTGGTTACAATCATTAGTTTCCGCCTAAACGGTTAGAATCACATAGCTCGCGCTCTACTCTCGTTTATTCACCATTCAGGCCATATGGTCGCATGCGACGAGTTTTATGTTAATTCCGACCGATTACAATACCTTTCTTTCGTTTACAAGGAACGACGAGACTGGCAGTTGCGTGATTTGCAATGCAAAAGCCGCGATATCTGCACGATAACCTAACCTCAACCGATTTTGTTGTACTATTCTTATGTGGACTTCGTTTGTACCACTTTCGTAACAAAAATAGAATACGTAGAACACAGCATTCCGTTATGCGATATTGTCGACTCCTAACATCCGAAAAATCAGAGATAATTGTTTTCCCTACAGTTGTACATTTGTGTGAAAAATTACGAACGTAAAGTTGTTTGGTGCATGCACAGTCCTCCCCTACCCTGCATTTGCGTGGACATGCTAGAAAGATTCACTTTTCCACGGTGAAACTGTATGTATTATAATTTCATTTTTACAAAGGTCGAACATCCTACTATGCATAAATTTAATATTAATATAAGCAGGTTTCCTGTTAAGTATTACATCTGACGTATAAGCACACGTGTGTACGAGCCTTGGTTTTAAATGTCTTATAGTAGACACCGAAAAGATTATTCAGTTGGATATCTGACTCAACATCAATATTTTACTAGGAGATAACATGTTAAGAACACGTTGGTGGATGGCATGGGAGATGACGAATGAAGACATACTTCTGTGAGATACATAAAATAGTAGTCAGAACGTATTTTGGCGCTTGGGGACAGCAACAGCTGGTGATACTGTCATACACCTCCATTTATAAACTTTCGAAAATCGATGTGACCTTCAAACTTTAGTGTATTCTGTTTCACAGCACAAAATGTTTCCGAAACGTACGTTTATTGTTACAATGAAATTGACTAATGGCTCTGAAATACTATCCTTGAAAAAACAATGGGGGAATTGGAGCAAAAAAAAGAAGGAAATAAACAAAGACCTTGTTGATTCGTAAAAATAAAATATGCTACAGGAAAAACTTTTTCCAACTGATTGAGATGCGACAAGCTTTAAAAGCTATGACGCGAATCGAGCGTTTGTCTACAAGAGCGCATTTTCGGTGGATATATAGATATACATGTATATGTGACGAAATATACTAAAGCAATATTGACCCTTTGTCGCTGAAAGTATCAAACTACAAAACTTCCTTTCAAATTTTCAGAATAAGGAAATCAGGATCATGATAAATAATTGGAACATACTTAAAAATAATATATCTTCTCTATAAGATAATGAATACATTGGTTCATTTAATTTTTATGGATATTCAAACGCTTCTGTGAAATAAAACGTCAAGATTAAAGAGTATAAAATTCATAGCTATGAAATAACTAAAACTCTGATGTATTATTAAAAATATACGTTAGGTTCTATGTAGTGATACATACAAAGATTACATGTACAAACCCATAATTAACACAATGCTACCGCACCCATTCTGCAATCTACCTTGCCCAAAACACTCTTCCAGTCACCTCCAAACTCTTCAATTCTCTCCACCTAACCACCCACAAACCATTCACAAACATGCAATTCTCGACAAAAGAAGAACTTGTCGTCAGTTGTCCTTAACATCTCGTTCATTCATTTGGTCCCTATCCCCCTATTTCCTCCCACTGCGATGATCGCACTACATTTTTCCACGTCTCTATTCTATTCTCTGGATGACCTGAATTCTCGAGCAGTCGAGTGACGATTGATCTGTACAATTGATTGATTTCTGTTTACTACAGCCATGCAGGAAATTTCGTCTTGGAAAGCGATGTTGTGATTTCGAATGCTTGGACCATGTAAAAAACATTACCGGAACCGGTGAAATTTATGTCCTTGAGGATGAGAAATCCTCCAGCTCCTCGACTCACCAACAAACGTGATGAGCTCAATGGTGCTGTTGCGGCTATTTTAATTTTTCAACAAGGATCCAGATGGCGCCGTGGACGAAATTCAATCATTATAAACGTCAACGATCAACATCAGCCATCAGGCAATTTCATATTGGTGACTTATTTCTTCTGTGTTATTTCTTCTAATTTTATTGTTAGTTCTTCCATTTGTATTCCAAAAGATTGAACTCTTTTTACGTGCGTGTGTGTTTTTCTTTTTTTTGTAACTCGTCGAGTTGCAATTCTAATTTTTGCACTTCCTCCTTCATGTCCTCTCTGTGCTTCTCGAACTCTTGTGTCGTCCTGTCTTTGTCGGAACATTCTACTTGAAGATCAGCGAGTTGATGCTCGGGATCGTAATTCAATTTTTGGTCATTTTATTGCTGTCATTTTATCAACTTCTTTCTTCTTCTTTCTTTTTTTTTTTGAACTTAAAATCTTGATTTAAGGTTTGTGTTTCACTATATGATTTATTATTATTAACTAGTTCAACATTATTTTCAGTAGATTTTTTTTTCGCGTGATTTTTATACTTATTTAAATAGTTTAACATGAGCAAATGCATCGTACGTCAGATATACCATTTTTAATAAATTGTCGCCTTTACAACTCGAGTTACCTCTGAACGGGTCGCATGATTGATCAGTAAGCCATGAGTAATTATGCAAATTCAGTATTTTTTTCATCTATCTATCTGAATATTATAACAAAGACTTTACATTGAATATTTTATTAAAATTGTAAGTTTTTCATAAACGCTTCAAAATCCACAGTCTATTGATCAACTCCTCTATCCTTTCTCTTTCTCCTCACTAAAATAGATAAATTCCTAATGTAGTTTGTGGATAATATATTTTTTTTTTTCTAAAGCAAATCACATTTATCATCTGATATATTTTTTGAAATAATTTCTGTCTGTACATTTTCTTCTTTTCCCTTACTCCTCTTTCTCTTTCTAATTAATTCTTTTTATTCCGTAAAATAGTTTTTGTATATTCAATTTTGTTAAGTGCAATCCTTATTTCTGATAACTTACTTTTATTAGATAATTCTTGTGAATCTTCTACTACATCTTCCATATCATTTTGAGTGCGGCTTCTACCTTCAGTAAATTTAATATCTTGAACCGTATCATTAATTTCAATAGCTCTTTCGGTATCAAGTAAATCGCACTTATTATTTAATATACCTTTTGAATTGACTTCTGTCTCTGTAGTTTCTTCTTTTGTATCTTCTTCGAGTTTTCTTCGTTCTTCTAATCCACCCTTCTCATTTTCTAGGATCTTCCTTGTTACGCCGCCTAAAACATCTGCACGCCAGCCCGCGCCAGCTCGCGCCACCGGACAACAACCAGCCTGCGTAACGTCACTTCGACCCTCAATAAACCTAAGGACCCACCATATCGGAATATATTAAAGGTGTAATTTTGTCCGATTAATTATAATTTATTAATAATGGATTGAAAATACAGATATTAGTTAGACAGAGAAACGATGTTTGATTAACAGGAAAACTAAATGCAACGCTCGTATTTACATCAAATAACTTGACAACTATTTGGTAACTCTCTCTCTCTCTCACTAGCAACTCTAACACTCGACAACACTCGCAACTCAATTCTAACGACTCTATGCTTCGACGTCTCGATCAACTCTGAACCTCGCCAATGCATTCCTGCTCGGTCCTGCACACACACACACACACACACACTTTTCGGCTCACATACTCTGGCCTCTCGATTGCCACTCCTTGAAATATGAAACCGTACTTCTGTTTTGACGCTGCTTATCTTTTCTCGCGTCGCTGTTACTAGGCGCTCTTGGATGTAAACAAACCACAAAAAGACGGCGTACACGGTGTTTTCTAATTTCAGCTGATCTCCAATCAAAGTTATTCTACGATATTACATTATCGTATAATAATAAGCTTTTAATCGTTTAATAATAACTCGTCAAGTAGAAATTCCACACGAAGCATTGTGAAGAATAATACTTGAAGAAGATCTATGTTCTTACGAGATTGGCTGTGTACAAGAACTTTGTTGGATAGATTGTATCGTTTGACGAAAATTTTATTGTTGAAAGTTAAGAAAGTTGGAAAGAAAACCCACGCTGTCTCGAAGATGTCTTGTTTTTCAGATGCTGTAAATTGACAAATAACTAGATATTAGTATTGACATTATTTGATGTCATATCTGACCTTAATGTATAAATAAAATCAATCTAGGAATTAATGAAATTTCAAACATTTTTTCTAAGAAAACAGAAGTTTTGTTCCTCCTAATGAGTATCACATGATGCAATAGAAAAATAATTTGACATTGAAAATCGTGTCAAGATGAATTTCGAAGCTATAAAATCGTCTTAAAAAAACGCTGTGATAAAAAATTTTTTGACACCTTGTACAAAGGTGTATATCAACGTAACTGTACCTGTATGTCTATATTCGAGATTATTTATCTATTCAAGATAGCAAAGTAAAAATACTATATAGAGGATTTAATTAATGTGTGGATCAACGTATGTATCACTATATGTAACAATAATATTGACTGTATATGTACGTGTGTAATAAAAGATTTCCGGTTTACAATGTTTACGATACTGATATAAAAATACCATATAGAGGATTTAATTAACGTGTATATCTACGTATATATCATTATATGTAACAGTAACATTATGTGCATATGCGTATAATATTGGTTAAATGTTAAATGTTAATATTGGTTAAATGCGTTAAAGTGAAATGTTATTTACCTATTCAAGATAGCAAAGTAGACATACCATATAGAGGATTTACTACTGTTAACACTCGGTATTCTCGTATTCAAAGTATTTAACCAAATAATTTGGGAATCCAGCGGACGAGCTTGTATTTAATATGATTATATTTAATATAACAACTTTACTCAATATACGCGTAGGATTTTAAATGTCATGAGGGTTGCAGCGGACTCAATTTTAATGTACCTCGATATCTTAGCTTCTTACAATATCCTAATAAAATGTCATTTATCGATTACAATTGTCCTGTCGTATTTTATAGTGTTTGCTTTATAAATGTGAACTTTATTCAAAAAGAGTTCATCGATGATTATCCATTACTGGTTGTTAATAAACCTGAATTATGCACAAAGGAATTGCCGTTAATAACTTAAGATTCTCTGCCCGTCGTACAGGGTACACATAGTAATTATTCTCGACGATCGTAACGTTTAAATCCAATTCGAGCTTATAGTCCCATGCGAGTTAAACAACGACAATAGTTTGAATTTCTATTTGTTCGTTTGTCGTCTGTTTATACCCGGAGCACCTGCTGTAAACCAATACAAAATTTATTAGATCTATAAATAACACATATAAAACTTATTAATTTATAATTAATATAAAATAGGAGAGCACGAAACTTCCTATTTTATGGATATGTTAAATCTTTGTAAAAAATACCATATCATTAGTATCATTTTAATCGTTCTAAAGGATTTAGCCGCATAAAGCTGTGACCCTTGGAAGAATCGATGTTCACGCGTGACAAATTGAAATTGTGCGAAGGTTCCGGTACGAACATCACAAGCCGAACATCGATACCAGGGGCACAGGCACATGTTCTGGGTTCATTATATATTTATAAAAGGCTGACGATTCAGTAGATGGTCCGGGTAAATTTAAATTGTAAATGAACGCATTGCTGGTTTCAAGTAAAAGCCTGGATAAGAGCGGATATGGTAGGAGAGTCTGTCGTGGAAAGGGGAACAGGCCGCTTTTATTTGTAAAGTTTGAATCTCCTCGATATTGAAGATGTTGAAGCTGCAAGTATGTATTTCATTTTAATCCATTCGAGACCGAGATTTAATTGTAAAACGATACCTAGGTGTCGGTACGATCTGAATGTTTAGTTGGAATGATTCTGTGTTTTACTCTCTCCAGGGTATCCTTTTCATACTTTGATTTTAAATCGATGACAATCTTAAATAGTATGCCTCATATTTGTAATATCGTGATGTAATATGTTTACAAAACGTGGACAATAGAGATGTTAATCAGACAGAAAAGACGATTGTGGCTTAACTTGAACTATTCATACCAAACGTACAGAACACAGCGCAATCCACACTCTCTCGGCAACGCCACTCGCAACCTCCGTCTCCGCTCGACTCGCACTCGGCTTCTCGACTCGCACTCTGTTTCTCGACTCGCGCTCTGTTTCTCGACTAACTGTTGTCGCATTCCATTGCCCTTTTCCTAGGCCCACCGCACACGTGTTCTGCAGACGCTCGTGGCCAGGGTCACGTAGGTCTTTTCCACGAAACTATGCACTTGAAAATACCGATGACACATTGATGGGCCCGACGGCGCCTCGGCTCTCGCGACACTGTTCATAGTTCGTCCGATATTGCCCAGACCTTTCGTCCACGATACTACATATTTTTAAAATATAAAATTATATACTATGTTATTCTATAATGTATTATGTACAGTTATATATATATATATATATATATATATATATATATATAATAATTCTATATTGAAAAAAATATGAAATTAACATGATATATACATTACTACATAAGTTATATATAAAATATGTATATTATACCCTTGCCTACTGACTGATATGAATTTCTTTCGGTCTCGAATGCGTTAAAAGAGAGCGCAAAGAAGTCGAAATTACTTATTGTAATTAGTAAAACGACCTGAGAGACAGACAGATACAAGAAAGAAGGAATATTATATTAGCGGCATTATCATGTTTTTGCTCTCTTTAATTCTTTCATCGAGACAGACAATCTACAGGTATTAATCGACCAATTTCTCCAAGCTGATAACTTCGAATTGATGTTTATATATAAGAAGTGTTATGTGTTAATCTGTCTAAATGTTTAAAAGGTGTTATAAATTAAATGTTGTTAAACGATACTCGTTTCGTCTCTTCATGATACTTACTGGCAATACCGAGTACAAATATGATGTTCTTTGAAAATAAAAAATGGATTTGAAAACGTTAATGCACGTAAATTAAATTTGGTTTGGACATATATGACACAATTTGTATGGACAATGAAGAGTACGAATCTACGAATTTCGAGATAAAAGTATTGATATATGTATCGATATTTCTGGTCGTTACAATATCTCTAATCAATACAAAGTTCTAACTGAATGTTAGAATGTTAAACGTTAAAACGTTTAAAACGTTAAAATGTAATAATAAAGTATAAAGTATAATAAAGTATAAAGTATAATAAAGTATAAAGTATAATTTCGTCTGTGGTATAATCTTTCTATTCCATTTTGTTACGTCGCACCGCGAGCAATATGGCAACCAGATGTCACCGGATACTCGCAGCGTATCCTCCATAGTTTCAAGTACCTTCCATAAATCTCATAGATTTCCTAGAAAAGGTCCTTCAAACCAAACAAACGTCTGTTTCCGAAGAATTTCCAAAGACTATTGTCTACCACGGCGTGACAAGGGAAAGTTAGTTTTTCTCACGTATGCTGCAACTTTCCTCCCACTAACCACTTTCTCTCGAGGGCGGTTAAGACCCTTCGTTAACCAATTAACAACGAAGCCACTTCCTTCACTCTCCTAACTAAAATCGTCACCTACAAATCCGATGGTCCCGTGCGCTAGACACACCCATCCTTAGTTTTCCTCCGAGACAGCATCGTCTCCCAAGACAGTTCTGATTTCACATCCTTCGAACGGTCAATATCCTTCCATCAGGTAGGACACACCCACAGATCAGTCACTCATTCATCTCGTACATATTCTCAACGCGAGAATTGATTGTAATTTCAACAAATAAATAAAAAAAAAAAAATCTCGTACATACGCACCAGCGTAACTGCCTTCGTTATAAGTTGTTGGAATAAAAGGTGAAATATAACTTACTATACTGTGTCATATTCATTTAACCACCTCTTATCTTAACCGAAACAGGGGAACGACTACTTCGCGGCGTCGATTCACCGAATCGTAGCGAGAATTTACGCCTCTCGCTACTGCGTCTCTCCGCGAACGGTCGTAACACATTGATCGACAGAAGTACTAAACTCTAATAACATAAATTTATATATTTTCTATTTCCCAGCCACCAGTTTTATAGATTTTTCTATCTTCTGTACTACTTTTATCCCTTTTATTTTTTCTTACATGAGATTGTTGTAAATTTAATATCATTTGTTCGCAATATTTGTTATTTATCTTTCCTTGAATTTGAAATTTCGCGCTTCAATGTTGTGTGTTGTTCGACGTTTTATCGAACGATGTTTATCGAACTAGTTTACGAATACATACATAATCATTAAAGAATCTATAAACCTTACTAGTTTGTTTTTACTAAGTTTTGTTACAGAAAACATGTTCTCATAAGTTTTCAACTTTAATTTATGGAAATTTATTAACCTTAAACTATAAAATCATTCAATGAGTCTTTCCGGATGTTTTTATGTAGTCATAATTTCACATATCAGCACAGCTCCACCAAGAGGATAAGAGTTACATGGAAGCAACAGAGGGGAAGAAGAACATATAGAGATCTAAAGGTTATTTTTGTCTCATTCAAGTTTCTGTTAACCGGCTTGGAAATTTCCTGTGCTTGTTTCGACTTTGAAATCTTAAAAAAAAAATTGTAAGTAAATAGTATACATATAGTATATATATCCTAAATCAAAGTTTCTCTTTATAAATAATAAACCGTTTAAAAACTGTATTTTGTATGTTTTTTCCTTATTCATAATTAAATAATAAATATGAAATACTTCTACAGAAAGCCGACATCCTTCAATTAACCGAACAGCAGATGATTTAAAAATTAGTAGTTGAAAGAAATAAATGTTATTACATGTTCATAATTGATCGATAAATTTAAGTATACAATTAGAAAATGTTTCTTCTTTATTGATAACTAAATAATACAGATAAGATACAAGATACTTGTAGGAAAAGTCGGCGCGTCGTTCAATTAACGGAACAGCAGAGGATTTGAAAATTAGTAGTTGAAAGAAATAAATGTTATCATATGTTCATAATTGATCGATAAATTTAAGTATGCAATTAGAAAATGTTTCTTAAGTTTGGAAGAATATATAATCATGCTGAATGTTTTGTAGTTACGAAAGTTGTCTACAAACATACATTGTACATACGACTAGTAATGGTACTAAATTACTGTTAGAGGGTCTTGGGTGTATAGAACCATATGGTTAAATTAATACTAGAGATAACGAATCGTGCGAATGTAATTAATATTTTGAAATGCGTTGTTTGCATTAATTGATAGTTTTCTTATAAACTTTTTTATAAACAATTTCATTGCTATAGAAAAAAGATAAATGCCGGTAATATGTCTATCCTACTTAAATAGAAAGTGCAATATTTTGTTATAATATTTGGCGCAAGTTTATACATTATTACATCCAAAAATAATATTCTTTTTATATCTAAGCTATATTAAAATATAAAGATACAAATAGCTATGCGAGTAGTTAGTAGTTGATGCTTTTTACTTAAATTGTCTTGTACTTCATAATTTGTAATAATATAATTCTTGTCATCAATGATTCTTTGTTTTTACTTTGTATATATTATACTTCCAGGAAGATGCCGCTCTATAAATTGACTTACTTCCCAGTTACGGCATTGGCAGAACCAATCCGTTCTTCTTCAGCTATGCTAGTATTCCATTTGAAGATGAACGTATCAAAAAGGACGTCTGGCCAGAAATAAAGCCCTGTAAGCTTAAAATTTAAAGAAATTCTGTTTCTTAAATCTCATCTTTCCTAATTTAACTAAAGTAGCTAAATAAAGTATAACACAATTATGCAGAGTATAACAGAAATTATTGTTTACTCTCCATTGCTCTATAAGATATGTGGGAGAACAATAGGTATTGTTAAGGAGACAATGCCCTTTGTTTGCTGATAAATTATCAGTAAATTAAATTATATCTTTCCAAAACAGATAACAGGAAGCTAGATATTTAAGAAGCATCATAATCTGTTTGTTCGATAGAATCTTTGATTCTATTAGTTGTATGTTTTTAGTGACTCCTTATGGCCAGCTTCCTATGCTCGTAGCTGATAGAAGGAAGGTTGCTCAGTCTACAGCTATTTGCCGTTACTTAGCCAAACAATATGACTTAGCTGGAAAGACTGACTGGGCAAATCTTCATATTGATGCCACTGTTGATACTATTCATGATATTCGTCATAGTGAGTATCCAGTGCTGTTTTGCATAAATCTTATGAGAATCTTGATAACAGATAGCACATATCTGTTCAGGTATTTATTAGTTGAAATCCGATTTAATATTTGATTTAATCGAACGATACACGTATGTCAACAATACAAGACAAAGGATTAAAAAGGATTGTAATTCTATCTTCAGTATCATTTAAATTTCGCACAACACTGTATTCAAATTAGTATAACATTAGCGAATAGTATTTAACTGAAAACAAATTTTCAGAAATTGCCGCCTTCCACTATGAGGAGGACGAGAAGGTCAAAGCTGCAAAACGCAAGGCTGCTGAAGAGACGCTGCTGTTCATTTTAGAACGTTTGGACCAGCAAGTGAAGGAAAATGACGGCTACTTCTACGATGGTACTCTCTCTTGGGCTGATTTAACATTCGTTGCTCTGCTCGATTATTTGAACTTTATGTACAAGTCTGATCTGATCGAGAATTACGAGAATCTGAAGCTGCTGGAGAAAAAGGTCCTCCTCCTTCCCAAGATCAAAAACTGGATTGAGAGACGCCCAGTTAGCGAATTTTAAACTTCACGATTGCTTATGGTTTTATAAGCGTTTAAAGATTGCGGTCTTAGTGTGTTGAGAGAATGAAGAACGAATCGTGTTGATGGAAGTTTGTATGGAATATACTGATTGCTTTTAACATTCATTAGTTCCAGTTATTACCGATATTTTTGTCATTTAGTTAGGGTTTTCCCTTTAGATTACGTTGTGATAGAGAACTATTATTTGTGTATTCCTGTTAGAATTTAATCCTGGAATTAGGATTAATATTCTGTGGAAGACACAATGTTTATGTTGAAATAATATAATGTGATATTTATTAAACAATTATTTCGAGAGTTATAAATGTGCGTTCTGGAATGTAGACAGTTGGCTAGTTATTCACAGACTGACTGCCTTAGTGACCTGTGGCGCTTGTAAAGATTTTGAACCCCCACTCCCTATAATGAGTGTGACCTGAGTAGATGCCTGTGTAACGTCACGTGCCACGGAACCTTCTAGCAGCTTCTCGATACAAAGCGCTACGCTGTCAAGGCGCGACACCGACGTGCCCAATGTTCCATCCATATCCTTATGTTTCTTCCGCCGAGTTCTCGGAAGAGCATGCACGCGTCAGCCGCCGCGGTACATCTAACGAACGTACGCTAGTGGGGATGGCGCTGGGCAACGAATGGAAGAATCTGTACGATCAAACACTCTATCCGCATGCGACTGATATCGTTGTATTCCAACAATTCCTACAGAAACATACGAACTATATAAACTGTTGACACGATGTTGTGCTTTTGTATTATAGAGATAATAATAAAACCATCAAACAATCATTAATTATGTTTTTTATTATATTCATTAAGAATTGAAGATTACCTCCTTGGTGATCTTGATAATATCGTATTTTACAAATGTTGAACAAAAAAAATGTATGATTATTTTATTCAATACGTTATGAGGGTTGCTTTAAAAAAAATACGAGTTACATATTTCTTTGAAAAAAGTATGATTTTTGTCGATACAATAATGTTCTTCTGTTATCGCTTTAAAGTTGAGTACTTCGTTGATTACACGAGAGAACTCGCCTACAGCAAATAAGATACGACCGTGTGTAAAGTAATTAATCTGTTTGCTCGTTGCTAGCTACACATAAGGCTTGCGTAAAAAAAGATATGCATTTCAGTTCAGGCGGAGAATTATGTAGGAAGTCATTTTGTCGATCAATAACTTAGTTAATAAAAGATCAAATTTTCATGTACATAAATGTAAGTAACGTTCAAGTATTAATCATTACATACAATTTTTGTATAATTCGATATCTTGGTCACTTACATCTTACAAATGATATACAGATAATATTTATGAGATACATTGGAGCTATCTTTTAGTTAACGCCATTTTTTCTTGTTTTCTCTGTACTTTTACTATTCTTCCAAAAATATCAAAGGATCGATGACTTCAAATTAAACTAGAATTGCTTCGGTATATTGTCAACCAATGGCTATTTGTATTCACATCTATATCAAAGGAAAACCGATTGCAAAATTAATTACCCTTGCAACTCCGCAATCTGAAACTATGTGTGATCGACCTTGAAGATGACAAATCTCAATGTTTGAAGTAGTACAAAAAGATGATAATTTAATTTCGCTTTATCAAACTGTATAAAATTTGTATACACATACAGAAAAAAAAAAACGGAGTTCAAACATTAATCAACATGAATTATCGGTTATTATTGCTGAGTAATTATTAGGATTAGAGTTTTGGAGTATCGATCGTATCGAGTTTTAACTATCGGTTTCCGCAATTTATTGTTTTTCTAAATTATGTCTAAATGGTATCAGTTTTTGAATATTTTATAGTTTACACTCCAACATACTGACGTAAGCTATCGAAAATAATTGTAAATTATGCAATATCATTTTTTTTATATTTCATAATCTAAATTTCAATCTATTTTTTGTATTTAACATCCCTTTTTTATTGTTCGTGTTCCGTCTTGTACGTTCTTCAAAAAATCTTAATTTCTTTTTGGATAAAATCTTGTGTGAATTTACAAAAAATACGATTCTTCGTTTAATTTTTTTCCCTTATTGTCTTTACATATTTGGAGTTTAAACGCGTTATAAGTACGTTTTTTTTTAACATGATTACGTAGAATTCTTATTCTGAATAAATTATTTGTTTCCGCTTCATAACTGTTTCTAAATTACAGTGCATTTAATCTTGAAATGCACAGTAAAATTTTATACTTTTTACGTTCTAAGGAATTTTCAGGATCGGTTAAAAATTAAATTACAGTAATGGTAATACTCAATATTAATGTCAGACGTGGATACTTCACTGTTTCGTATAATAATTTGTTATCTTGGCATCGATCAAGGTATTTAATATACAAAGCGTACAGATTAATAAGAATTATAATTAATCCTTCTTCTATAGTATTCACCGTTCTTTTCGAGCTCGTACCATTTCAAATAGACTTTCGAATAGATTTCAAAGATTTGTCTGTTCAAATAAAACGCGATCTTTTTTATTTCCCTATCAGTCGTCCCGTTACTGTTCCGTAGTTTCCAACAGATTACAGATTCGTTTAAAAAACATTTGTAACGAAAAACAAACCCACTCGCAGAAATGTTATTCAATATCGCATTTATAACTTTCATAGACATCCTCCTCTCATTGCTATCATTGTAAACAGATTGAAACTTCGTTTGCAAACACTCGCGATTAAAAAAAAAAAGAAGAATTAATCTTAAACAATTTTATCTTGTGTTCCATTTATAATTTTCATAATTGTCTTCCCGACGTTGTATCATTTTAAATGGCTTTTTTCTATCCATCTATGTTGCAGCGAGATCAACGGTCCTAATTACTAAATTGCACGATGTGTTCATACAAATTCACTTTTTATGAACGCGATGAAACGAAATGAAACCTAAGTAGAGATTTGTTTTCTCATCAAGTATAACGAGTTTTATACTTTGGATAGATTGCCTCGTTGCGAGAAGGTCTTAATCGTTTATAATTGCGATTAAGTAATTGCAATAAGTCATATTTTTAAGAAACGTTCTCACATGCTGTCACACACTCTAATTAGAAAAGGATCATGAAACATTAGGTTTATGATATTATTTGTTTGTAAATCTTCCTGCTTCCGGAAACTTTTCTAAATATGAAAATATTTATATACAAAATTAAATATTTTTTTCAATATCAACACTTCTTGCGTTTATGTTGTCCTAGTCAGAATTATATTATTTCGTGTATCCTGTTGCTTTTTATATGATAGTCCTCCCGTTGGCCGCGGCTTCGTTATCAAGCCTGAGGCCCTCGTCACTAGTGTAACTATCGACAATAAAGGTACCCCACGCGCGACCGGACGATGGAGAACTTCAACGCAGAACCGCTACCTCCCGCGAGCCCTCCCCGGAGCTCGGACTCGGATATTCAGACTCGACATATATATTATTATATATATTATATATACTATTATATCTATATAATATATGTATTTATATCTATAAATATATGTATAAATATATCTATTTAAAAAAATAAAGTTGACCTTCATATATCGCCAATAATATCGCGTGCGTAAAAAGAAACTAATTACATTTAATTCTTTTTTTACATTTATTTATTTTTTATTATTATTTTTTTCACAACTAATTACATTTAATTATTACATTTACATACATTTAACTATTATTACATACATTTACATACATTTAATTATTATTTTTTTCATAATTATATCTCGTTTGAAATATTTTTCGACATAATTAATTGTTTCAAAAACACATATTCCAGCCTTCTAAATGATTTATTTTGCGTATTATACGAATTATTCCATCTATAAATAAATTGTTCTCTATACACACAAACACGCACACAGTCTGTTAATTACACGAGTTAATTGTAACATTTTTCTCGATAAGTTGACAGAGCAAGAAAAATGAGCGACGAACATACCTACAAACTAATCTACTTCAATGCCCGTGGTCGTGCCGAACATATACGGTATATATTTGCATATACTGGCATCGAGTATACCGACGAGAGGATCCCCGAAGAACTCTGGCCTGAATACAAGGATTGTAAGCGTGAAGAATCGATTTTTACTTTCATCGTTCAACTCTCAGATATCTACCATTTACTCAAACTTTTCTGTATATAAATCTTTCGTTTCACGTGCAGGCTAAACTTACTTAAAGTAAAATTTCATGCGGAATAAAGTCGAACTTTTCATTAAGTTTTGCTTCCGTAATATCGTGTTTATCGAATACCAACTTAATTCACTTACGATTCTCGAATTTTTGTGTTGCAATCTTTATTGTTTTCAATGAATCGAAGCATTTCGAATATTTTGAGAAAACCGTAAATAGGTGACTTAAAATAGGAATACAAAAATACTTCTACGTTTCTCGTTAATTTAAAAACTTTTTAGGACTTGTCGAAAAAAAAGGATAAAAAATTGAAATCAGTTCGGAAATGAACAAGAACACAGCTAAAAAGTCGAAAGAACAAAGCAGACATAAAATTCGATCTTCCGTTGCGACATTTCTATCGTAAATAGTATAATAAAAGTTTTACGCAGCATAGTCTTCGATATAATCTTATATGTCGCTTGCAGATAGAGAAACAAAAAATCAACGTAAATCTGTAAATCAATCCTGTCAGTGTAAAACACAAAATTACGTTCGCAAGAGACATTCGATTTATATTCCTTGCATTTCAGTTTTCATTACAAGAACCGTGTACATTTTCTAATATTTTTTCCGTGTCTGGTATTATCTTTTATCCTTGATTTTAAAAACTTTAGGTTCTCCCCAACAGTCAAAAACACGCGATACCCTGTCCATCGTAATCGTAAGAAAAGAAAAAAGGAGAAAGAAGACATTTCCGTATTTCTTTACTAGGCCATGTTGATTAAAACCGAAATGATTTCGATTCATCTATTCACAAGAACGTAACGGCCTCGGAAGCTGTGTTGTGATTTCCTATCGATCGTTTCCCTCTACACAGTGTTCATATAAGCCATGTTTGTTCTTAGCAATGTCTTATAAAAAGCTGCCTGTGCTGGTGTCACGGTGGTCGTGAGAACGCAACGAAAGGATGGTTATGTCTCACATACCTTGGCCAGCAAAATGATGGCTAAGCAGTAATAGAAACCCTATGTGACCAGCATCCAGCGATAGCCCCTCCACAGGAGCCGGGTCCTTGATATAAAAAAGTACCTCTCGAGTCGTTGTAAGAACATTCTTTTCTGTGCTGTTTGACCATTCTGTATCGTTACTCTGTCAGTGTTCAATAAATTTTCTAATAACAATCAAAATTTAAGTACGAATTTCTCACCTTGCGTGCGGAACGCGAAATTACCCCGAATCGCCGTGACAAAATTGGCGATCCTGCCAGGATCCACTCATCGCATCAAGAGGAAACTTCAACGGGAACTCTACGGATTCTACAGCGAAGGACCACGGTCACCTCCTTGATCAAAAGAAGGATCTGCAAAGAATCTCGGTAAGCTGGCTTTCGTACATTATCGAAACCGTAAGCCTGAAATACGTTCTGAAGATAGTGACTCTTCTTCCGCCGAAAGTGTCATATTTCTCAGCATGAACCCAACTGACAAGAGTACCGCTAAACAAAACGAACTAATCGCTACCCTGATTGAACAATTTGAAAGCCTAACTCACGAGTTTAGAAGCTTTAGAAACAGCACCGATCAAAACATTAAAAACATAAAAGAATTTGCGGAAACTAGCGATAGAAATCGCTCTAAAGAAATACGCGATCTTGCAAAAACCATGGAAATAAAATACGACACCGAGACTGACCAGTCGCAAATAAACGCCCATTTAGAAACCGCTGCTGATAACGTAACGGATGACGAAACTGACGGACCGAACACGTCACAAAGACCACGAGCCGCATCTAGCCGCGCCGCGATTAAACCAATAAACAACTACAACGAAGATCGAGGGCTCGAGGCAGATAAGGCCATACGAACTGTCGAGACACTACGAGGTCGAGATGACGTAGGCGTTGAAGATTTCATCTTATCGGTCCGCAAAGCAAGAGCTAGGTGCAAGGCAAGTGACAGAGAGCTATTATTAGATCTCATACTGATCGAAAAGATTACCGACAACGCGAAACGAAACATACGATATCTAAAAATCAACTCGTTCGAAGACTTATATTCATGCTTAAGACAACACGTATTAACACCAACAACTATTAGCAACTGTAGGGACAAATTAAAGAATTTAAAACAAGGGGCAACAGAAAGTGTACAATCTTTTAACTCCAGATTCCGACAACAGCTAAACGAATTAAATTATGCAGTCCAAAACGAAAACCGCACACCAACAGAACGACGCGTAGCTATAGATATTGAAGAACGCGAAGCACTTAAAACATATTTGCTCAACTTACGATACGAGATAGGACAGATGGTGGTATCTAGCGATCCAAAGAACCTGAACCTTGCCCAACAACTAGCAGCTGATAGAGAACAATGGTTACGAGAAGCAAATCGTGTTGCCAACCGCCCAAAGAATCAATCTCACAACATTACATTAGTATCCAAGCGAACTACTACCGATTCACAGCCACAAACTTCTGCTCAGCTACCTAGCAGACCATTAGACGACCGCATGAAACCGAAGTGTCCAAAGTGTTTACGAATTGGACACACAGCCGAAAAATGCTACTCTCGAAATTTTCCATTCGCCAGCCAAGGAAAGATTCCACCTCGAGTAAACCAAACAACGGAGAACCCAGAGGAAGCTTACCTCGAGTTAACTGCACCACCACCGGAAGATTACTATCAATCGTACTGCAACGAAGAGACGGAGGAAGAGCCAGATTCCTCATCGATACCGGAGCAGGAATCAACCTTATAAAAGAAAAAGCCTCACTAAACGTCCAAACTTCTAACCCAAAAACCTTCCTAATGGGAAGTGACAAACATACCACTAACAAAATTTGCAATTTAACCATGCTCAAGAAAAATCATCAATTCTACGTAGTCCCTAACAACTTTCCCCTAATCGAAGATGGAATAATCGGACTCCCATTCCTTACAAAGTATCAATACAGCGTCACTAACAATAAACTAACCTTAGACGAAATTATATTACGATTCCAGGAAACCGATAGCAAGATAAGACCAGGCGAAACTCTAATCTCAGCCCAATACATCGAAGGAAAGCCCACAACAGTATGTTTCATCGACACTGGTAAGCAAATCTGTCACATTACAAACGAAATAGAGAAACCCGATAAACTAAGCCAAATTAATAAATTCGCACAAATAATACGTACCAAACATATTGATCCAGAACTTCGAGAACCCCTTGAGAAAATCCTCATCAATTACTTAGACGTTTTTAATATGGAAACAGACTCATTACCATGTACCAATTTGACAGAACATACAATCACACTCAAGACAGACAAACCTATAAACATCAAATCTTATAGACCGCCCGAATGTCATAAAAAAAGGAAATCGAGACTCAAATCAACGACATGTTAGA